>NC_069505.1:221851719-221976719 GCF_027579735.1 Bombina bombina | reverse complement strand
TACCAATTTTTCATCATTCTCTTTGTATCCTTTATTGAAGGACAAACAATGCATTACTGGGAGCTATTTGAACACATCTGTAAGCCAATGGCAACAGCTTCCAGCTCCTAAACCCATCTAGGTATTCTTAACAAATGATACCAAGAGAACAAAGCAAATTAGATAAAAGTACATTTGAAAGTTGTTTAAAATTGTATAATCTGTCATTATCATGAAAAAAAAAGTATGGGTTTCACGTCCCTTTAAGTTTTACACGTGACAATGCGCGTTAGTCAGTTAAATGACTGTAAAGTTAAACAGACCCTGTGAATTGGATGAAAATAAAAATCCCACCATAACCTATGAAAAACATCCCTCAAACCTATAGAAAAATAGTGTGCACAGAATTCCTACATTTTTTATATTTTGTAGTTTATTATTTTATTCTAAGATTTCAAGAAATATTTTAATAAAAGCAGACATTTTGTTTTACATTGTCCTATGTGTGATTCATTTAGCAACAAATCAGAACAAGGGGGGCAGGGAGTAAAGTGGTTACTATTAATATTGTTATTACCTTAAAAAGTCAAAACTGAACGATGATTCAGATAAAACAATGCAACTTTTTTCAACTTTCCAAATTACTTTTACTTCCTAACTGGTTTCCTTCTCGTTGAAAAGCATACCTAGCTAGGCTCACGATAGCTGCTGATTGGTGGCTGCACATATATGCCTCTTGCCATTGGCTCACCTATGTTCAGCTAGCTCCCAGTAGTGATTTTTTTTATCTCCTTCATCAAAGGATATCAAGAGAATTAAGCAAATTTTATAACAGAAGTAAAATGGAAAGGGTTTTTTTTTTTTGTATAAATGCTCTAAACCCTGAAATAAAAAAAATATTTTAACTTACACACATTATCTGACCAAACTTGATATTATTTAAAGGGATGATGATTGACAAGCACCGTGCAAGGGGCGTGGCTGATAAATTCAGCTAGGAACCTTTTCTGCTTGTAATGTGATAAATAGGCCCCATCAATGCTAATCCTGAACACAGCCAGTAATTGGCAATTATGCACATATGTCAGCGCTTATAGGCTCAGCTCTGCACCAGTAAAGCTCTTGCAGTCTGGAGCTGACTTGTGTTTAAAAGGACAGTTTATACCTTGAGGTTTTTATATAAAATGTTATGTATAATGAAACAAGTTTACAATTTATTTTCATTATTTATTTTGTCCCCTTTTCATGTAATTTAGCACTTAAAAATTGAGTATTTTAAAACCCTCAGAACTTGAAATGCACCTGCTGACTTTTCAAGGCTAACCTCACTACATGCCTGTCCATAATTGGCATGATCAGATAACTGCAAAACAATTCACTTCACACTAACTTTATGACCATGACTAGCCTTGTTGCCTGCAGACTAAAGCCCGGATTGGCTACTCCAAATAAGGCGAATGGTGGGTGGAATTCAGCTATGGAGAAATATTTACAGTAACAAAGATGTTAATTTGTCTTAAAAACATTTAGACTTCGCTGATATGTTATTCTATATGTTTTGTAATTACTAGATTTTTACTGTCCCTTTAACACCTTTGCGTAGGGTTAAACACAGTTCTGCACGAGCGATAGTGCGATAATAATCTACATTAGCACATTAAAGCATTTTACTATGGCTCCTTTATATCCATTTACGCAACACTATTTTTAATTCATTTTTATAGTTAAAAGGGACAGTGTACTGTAACTTTTTCTCCCCTTTAATTTGTTCCCACTTAAATATTTTACCTGCTGGGGTGTACTAATTTGATTACAAATAACTCACGTATTTTTATTTTGACATTTAAAATATCTGTTTTTTACCTGGGGTATCCCCATCTATATTAAAAATTGCAATACTTGAAGGGACACTCAAGTCAAAATTAAACTTTAATTATTCAGATAGAGCAGACATTTTAAACAACTTTCCAATTTACTTTCACTAAAAGGTGCAGTCTTTTTATATTTAAACTTTTTGAGTCACCAGCTCATACTGAGCATGTGCAAGAATTCACAGAATAAGCATATATGCATTTGTGATTGGCTGATGGCTGTCACATGGTACGTGTATGCATTTGTGATTGGCTGATGGCTGTCACATGGTATGTGTATGCATTTGTGATTGGCAGATGGCTGTCACATGCATGGTACAGGCGGAGTGGAAATAGACATAACTTTTAAAATTATCAGAAAAAAAAATCTACTATTCATTTGAAGTTCAGACTAAGTCCTGTTGCATTCTCTTGTTATCCTGCATGTGTTGATTATGCAAATCTACTGTGTTGACTGGTCCTTTAAGGATTGGCTATAGAAAAGCTATATAAACATAGCCAGCAGAAGAAATGACACTCTCAGTGGCAGGTAGAAGGGATAGATAATAAAATGCTAATTTTCAGTTATTCTCTCATAGGGCCTGTTAATATAATGATAATACAGCACTGCAACATCCCTTATAAGATAGATTTTTCTATACCTCTCCAAGGGATGTTCCCTGCATTTCTAGAAGTAAAAGAGAGACAAGCCCAGTGCAATATAACACTGCATAACATAAGAGTTCTGCTGCATTTATATTACTTTACACTTCAGATTATGTCCTTTAAGTTTTATTACATTAAAACTTTGCACTTTCTATTTTGTATTTTAATGCGTATAGATTATATGTACAGCAGCATCTTTAGGATTGTGATTGTAAAAAAATTCTGATTATGCTTTGCCAGTTTTGTTATAACTTTAACAAATTTGGGTAATTTTTTCTATATTTATGTGTATCCTTAACAAATGACATTGCACTTTGTATTTGTAATATTTGAAATAAAACTGACAGCTTCTGTTTCCAACACAGCTTCATTACTTTTTATGGGCCCAACGATCAAAGATTTTCTAGTTTGGAGAGAAATCATAGAGCAGGCTTTACAGAGGCTGAACTCTATAAGAAAAGGGGTTGAACCTGGAAGTTCCAGAGAGATAAGAGACACACCTTCCACAGAAAGTAATGAGGCTCTCTGGGATACAACATTTCATAGGGGAGAGTGAAGTTAAAAAGAGAACACCTGGGACTGATCTAAAGGCACAGTTTGCAGCAAATACAAAAAAAAAAATGAAATGTTCACTACAATTTAACTTGAAGTCTGCACTATAATTTCTCTCCAATCAGGAGAATATTTTATAATCAGGCCCTAAATATTGGGCTTTGTAATACTGGCACAGAAATGATAGGGAAGCATTTGTGTGTATAGAAAATTATAACATAAGGAAATGTGATTTACCTGCAAGCTTGGCCCCTTCTAATGAGTTGTGGTGTTAAAGAACAAAATCAGCCATTTCATATACAAAAATAAACACAAAATAGCAATTTTGTATACATTTTATACTCGGAAGCTGGTATAACAAGTCTTTAGAAACCAATTTTACAGTATGCTGTCTCTTTAATGCCAGGTCCAGAGCAGCAATGCCGTACTGGGAACTTACTGAGCACATCTGATGAGCCAATGACAAGTGACATATGTGTAGCCACCAATCACCAGTTAGCACTCAGTAGTACTTTGCTGCTGATGAGCATATGTACATATGATTTAAAAAAAAGGATTCCATGAGATCAAAGTACATTTGATAATAGAAGTGAATTTAAAAGTTTCTTTAAAGTACCCGCTCCCCTATCTGACTCATGCAAGTTTAATTTGTCTTTTATGTCCCTTTAAAATATGAGACTATGTGTAAAACCTTACAGTGTTTATATTTATAAGTGGCTGCCACGTGTGTGTATATTTGAGTACATCTATGTATATATACACAGTAAATCAAACTAAAACCAAACCTGTTCTACCACATAATTATCAGTAATTACATGCAAATTAACTCCTATGTTACAATGTACGTATGGAGCTGTTTGTAATTTTGTCATTTCTCTGTGGATTCATTGTAGTTAAAATGGCAGAAGTATTGTTATGGCAAATAATGAACGTGTTTTACAAGAAACCGACACGCAAACTATTTTTTGGGTCATGTTTGTAAGAAATGGTAGATACATATTCAGCATTCCTGCAACAAAGTAACCAGTAGTGTCAGATAGAAAGACAGACAGCTAGATGACAGATACAGCCAGATAGATAGAGAAACAAGCAGACAGATTAAAACAAACAAAATGTATATGTTAAATGTGTAACATTTTAGGGTATAAGCCCCTTTCTCAAACCAAAACAGTGTAACAAACTAGAGTGCATATAAAAAGTAATGCAGTACGTAAAGCAAGCTACCACCATACAAAACATTTAAACAAATAAAAAAACATATCACAGTGTAATATATGATAGCAAGCATAGTATAATCAGTGTGTGTGTGTGTGTGTGTGAGTGTGTGTGTGTAAGTGTATGTATGTATACATGTGTGTGTGAGAGAGAGTAAGTGTGTGTGTATGTGTTTGCATGAGTGTGTGTGAGTGTGTTAGAGTAAGTAGTGTGAGCATCTGTGTGTGAGTGTGAGTGTGTGTGAGAGAGAGAGAGAGAGAATGTGGGAGTCTGAAAGTGTGTGTGTGAGAGAGTGAATGTGTGCGAGTGTGACAGAGAGTAAACAAGATTTTGGAGTGTGTCTTTGTGAATTTGCGCCCATTCAATCAAAAGTGCGTTTGTGAGGCCAGGCACTGATGTTAGATGTGAAGAGCAGACTTGCAATCGAATCCCAAAGGTGTTCAGTGGGGTTGAGGTGCCCAGATTAAAGTCAGAACCAGTTGTACTGCCAATATTTCTCTATGGAGATTTCATGGCTATGTGATGCATTTCATGCACCTGTTGGCAATGGGTGTGGCTGAAACACCTGAACTAAGTAAATTGTAGGGATGGTCACATACTTTTTTACATATAGTGTTATTACTGTATTTAAATATACTTAACCATAATTTTTTATTTTGAAGTACTAAGCATAAGATCTTCCTCACAAATGGCACATAACTAGCAATATACAAATATGCAGGTGCACACGTGGGTTTTCAGATGTTTAGATGAATCGTTACTGCACTTACTAATAATATTGTTACAACTGATAAAACACAAACCACAGATGTTCTGTTCTCAAAGTCCTGTATATGGCAGCTAATGATATGGAAAATATGAGCTGTATGACGTAAAAACAAAGCTGATGGCCTAAATAAAGAGATAATATTTAATGGGAATATGAAAATCTGGACCTGGAAAACACTTTAAAAGTAAAAAGTTTGCAAATAGTGTAGTGGAATGTGGTTTGCAAGTGAACTAATAAATTATCTCGCGCAACACATTTGACTAAAGAACACTCGGGAACTGTCTAATTATTCAAACTGCAAGTATATGCAAGACTGCCAAAGAAAATATAAAGCAACAGTAATCATCACAATTATGATTCACCTTAATGAGTAGTGGATCGTACAGTTAAAGGGAGTTGTAATTACATATTTTAGACTGTTGATATTATATTACAAAAACTTAATGCCCACCCCTCCACCCCAAACGCCCTCAAACTAATTATGCAGTCCTACGACCGTTTTTTATCGGGATAGGTATGATCATTATGCTCAATGTTAATGCACACACATCATTGTAAACATAGACATCACATACATAGCTGGGTAAAACTCACATTATAGAAATATACTCCTTTAAATAATTTTATTACTTTTACCTTAGAACAAATAGTGTTTTTATTCACTCTGCTATTACAAATGTATTTGTATTGTACATGCTACTTAGCCCTGAGAGGAAGTGAATGAAAAACGTACACGCATTCCTACAACTGTTCACTCAAATGTGCATGCGTTCAGGGACGCGCAATTGCTTTGTGCATATGTAAATTTTATTTTAATACACGCTTCACAACTGGGTGCATTTAAAATAAGGAGGCATGGAGAAAAGGGGGGGACTGTCATCGGCAAATAAAAAGATGAACAAATAGATTAAAAATGTTAACTAGTTTGAAACTTAATTTATAAAATAAGGTATGTGATTTAGTATCATTTAAACAGTAACTATATGGGATAACCGTTATTTCTATAACATTTATACTGCTTTTTATGGTCCTTTAACATTGATGCAAAACTGCTGCCATATAATTCTGCAGAAAAATGCACACCCCTGAACTTACATTCATGCTTTTCAACAAAGGATAACAAGAAAATGAAGAAAATTTGATAATAGAAGTAAATTAGAAATGTGTTTAAAACTGCATGTTCTATCTGAATCATGAAAAATAAATTTAGGTTTTATGTCCTTTTAAATCATTTAAATAAATATTTAAGTATGTACTTGATGGTGATGTTAAAAAGCAGTTATTGAACAGGAAATTATAGAGCAAGTACGGCTGGGTTCGTTGGCATCATTTTGTTTAACAAGGTGGTGCAGTTCAGATGCCTCCACTGGCCATGATAACTGGAGTTTATTGACTTTCAGACACCCATGCATAATAAATGTATACAAGCATTAAATTACCCATAAGGCCCCAACAATATTCCGTACAATACTCTAGGGGCTGTACTGGGCTACCATATTGAATGGCCATCTTTCTCTATGACTATTATAACTCTTTGATTTATCAGAATAATTAATACAGAAAATATTCATATAGATTAAAAGGAGCATTACCTACAGTATTATTGCTTAATCAACAAATGCTTAAAGGGCTAGACATATTTCCAAAATATTACCAAAATAAAAGACCTAATTATAATTTTATATATATATATATATATATATATATATATATATATATATATATATATATATATATATATATATATATATATATATACACACACACACACATATCCCCTTAATGACCACTACGTGCCCTGTACGTCACTGATTGTTAAGGGTTTTTTCGGCCTGTAATAACGGGGGTCTCGTCACATGTTTCTGTGACACCATAGTTCTTTTCTCAGTTTGTCTGGTTGGAAGCTAAAATGTGTGGCTGTAGGTCAAGGGCTAAAGTAAAACAAGGGGGCCGATTTATTAAGGGCAGAATGGCCCTGAATGACCCTGTTTCCGCGCAAGCCTTCAGGCTCGCCGGAAACCGGAGTTAAGAAGCAGCGGCCTGAATCTGCAGGGGGCAGCATTGCACAAGCAGTTTACGAGAACTGCTTGTGCAATGTTAAATGCAGACAGCGTTAATAAATCGTCCACAAGGTCTCAATCATCATCCAGTCAACTGCTGTAAATAACTCTTTGTAACTAAGCAGTGTGCATGTGAGTGTTTTATGTTGTGCTTGATACTGATATCTCCGAAGCTTGTTTGTGTTTAATTGCTTGGGTCACTCAATGGAAACACGACAATCTGCGAGTGCCTGGTGTGCACCCTGAGCTGTGAGGTTTGCTAGTGTTATGGGATATGTACCTACTCAGGTTAGATAATGTAGTCCACCTCCGTGTTTTGTATGCAGCTAGGAATACATGTCTGTGACATCCTCGCTTGCATCTCAGTATGTCTGGTTGGAAACTATCTTGGTAAAACAAGGCCTCAACATGGCACCTGAGATTATCACCATTTAGCCAAAACTATAACTAACTCTTTATTTTTGCTTTGAGTCTAGCTATGTGCATCTAAGTGATGCTGACCATTTTGTGTGCAGTGATTGATATTATGTGCCTGGTATCTGACCAGGGCTGTGAGTTTTGCTAGTGGCAACCATTTTGTGTGCTGTGTTTAATATTATGTGTCTGATGTGTACCCAGGGCTATGAGTCTTGCTAGTGGCGATCATTTTGTGTGCAGTGTTTGATATTATGTGCCTGGTGTGTACCCAAGGCTGTAAATTTTGCTAGTGGCGACCATTTTGTGTGCTGTGCTTGATATTATGTGCCTGGTATGTACCCAGTGCTGTGAGTTTTGCTAGTGGCGACCATTTTGTGTGGTGTTTGATATTATGTGCCTGGTGTGTACCCAGGGCTATAAGTTTTGCTAGTGGCGACCATTTTGTGTGTTGATTGATATTATGTGCCTGGTGTGTACCCAGGGCTATGAGTTTTGCTAGTGGTGACCATTTTGTGTGGTGATCGATATTATGTGACTGTGTGTACCTAGGGCTGTGAGTTTTGCTAGTGGCGACCATTTTGTGTGCTGTGTTTGATATTATGTGCCTGGTGTGTACCTAGGGCTGTGAGTTTTGCTAGTGGTGACCATTATGTGTGGTGATTGATATTATGTGCCTGGTGCTTACACAGGGCTGTAAGTTTGGCTAGTGGCGACCATTTTGTGTGCTGTGTTTGATATTATGTGTCTGGTGTGTACCCAGGGCTGTGAGTTTTGCTAGTGGCATGGGTTGTGTACCTACTCTGGTTAGAGTGCAAATACCTCTAAGACCAACCTCCAAGGTGCTGGTAAAGGTAATTTATAGAAACAAAATGGCAGGCACTCACTAGACTTAACCAAGCTTCACACTCTTTATTTCTGCAATTCATAACGTTTCAGGGATCTCACCCTTTCCTGAGACGTTTAAAAACAGGTGAGATGAATGACATATCTAGCTGAAATTTGACATTTTAATACATTTGTTCCACATTTCTCTGATGTGTGGGAAATTGTCGTGGATGATGTCACTACTGATGCAATTTATGATGTCATAGGTCATGTCACTAGTGATGTTATTGAAGATTTAAAAAATATATAATTTCTCTAATCTGTGGGATGATGTCATCGGTTATGTCACTATTGATGCCACTGATGATGTTATAGGTGATGTTACTAATGATGTCATTGATGATATCATCAATGTCATGTGTGATGTAACCAGTGATTTCACTGATGATATCATGCAAAGCACCCAGAAGCAGTTTCATTTGGGAATTTCCTTGCTTCTTAATATTTGATTAATAACTTAAACTCTAGGCATTAACATAAATTTTGTTGCCAATTAATTATATATATATATATATATATATATATATATATATATATATAAAACTTTCGCCTAGATATAGAGTTCTACGTTAGCCGTCCAAACCAGCGTTAAGGGGTCCTAACGCTGGTTTTGGCCGCCCACTGGTATTTAGAATCTTGTAGGTAAGGGTCTAACGCTCACTTTCCAGCCGCGACTTTTTCACGCTCACTTTCCAGCCGCGACTTTTTCATACCGCAGATCCCCTTACGTCAATTGCATATCCTATATTTTCAATGGGATCTTTCTAACGCTGGTATTTAGAGTCTTGGCTGAAGTGAGCGTTAGAACTCTAACGATAACACTCCAGCCCCAGAAAAAAGTCAGGAGTTAAGAGCTTTATGGGCTAACGCCGGTTTATAAAGCTCTTAACTACTGTGATCTAAAGTACACTAACACCCATAAACTACCTATGTACCCCTAAACCGAGGTTCCCCCACATCGCCGCCACTCTAATAAAAAATTTTAACCCCTAATCTGCCGACCGCACACCGCCGCAACCTACATTATCCCTATGTACCCCTAATCTGCTGCCCCTAACATCGCCGACACCTACAATATATTTATTAACCCCTAATCTGCCCCCCCAACGTCGCCGCTACCTAACTACACTTAATAACCCCTAATCTGCCGACTGGACCTCGCCGCTACTCTAATAAATGTATTAACTCCTAAACCGCCTCACTCCCGCCTCAAAAACCCTATAATAAATAGTATTAACCCCTAATCTGCCCTCCCTAACATCACCGACACCTAACTTCAAGTATTGACCCCTAATCTGCCGACCAGACCTCGCCGCTACTCTAATAAATGTATTAACCCCTAAAGCTAAGTCTAACCCTAACCCTAACACCCCCCTAAGTTAAATTGAATTTAAATCTAACTAAATAAAATAAATCTTATTAAATAAATTAATCCTATTTAAAGCTAAATACTTACCTGTAAAATAAACCCTAATATAGCTGCAATATAACAAATAATTATATTGTAGCTACTTTAGCATTTATATTTATTTTACAGGCAACTTTGTATTTATTTTAACTAGGTACAATAGCTATTAAATCGTTAATAACTATTTAATAGCTACCTAGTTAAAATAATAACAAAATTACCTGTAAAATAAATCCTAACCTAAGTTACAATTAAACCTAACACTACACTATAATTAAATAAATTAAATAAATTACCTACAATTATCTACAATTAAATCAACTAAACTAAATTACAAAAAAACAAACACTAAATTACAAAAAATAAAAAAAGATTACACAAATTTTAAACTAATTACACCTACTCTAAGCCCCCTAAAAAAATAAAGCCCCCCAAAATAAAAAAATGCCCTACCCTATTCTAAAATAAAAAGTTAACAGCTCTTTTACCTTACAAGCCCTTAAAAGTGCCTTTTGCGGGGCATGCCCCAAACAAAACAGCTCTTTTGCATTTAAAAAAACATACAATACCCCCCCAACATTACAACCCACCACCCACATACCCCCTAATCTAACCCAAATCCCCCTTAAAAAACCTAACACTAAGCCCCTGAAGATCTCCCTACCTTATCTTAACCACGCCGGGTATCACCGATCCATCCAGAAGAGGGTCCGAAGTCTTCATCCTATCCGGCAAGAAGAGGTCCAGAAGAGGGTCCGAAGTCTTCATCCTATCCGGCAAGAAGATGACATCCGGACCGGTAGACATGTTCATCCAGGCGGCGTCTTCTATCTTCATCCATCCGGAGCGGAGCGGGACCATCTTGAAGCAGCCGGCGCGGATGCCTCCACTTCTTCCGGCGACTCCTGACGAATGAAGGTTCCTTTAAGTGACATCATCCAAGATGGCGTCCCTCAAATTCCGATTGGCTGATAGGATTCTATCAGCCAATCGGAATTAAAGTAGGAAAAGTCTGATTGGCTGATTGAATCAGACAATCAGATTCAAGTTCAATCCGATTGGCTGATTGGATCAGCCAATGAGATTGAGCTCGCATTCTATTGGCTGTTGCGATCAGGGGTTAGGGGTGTTTAGACTCGGGGTACATGTTAGGGTGTTAGGTGCAGACTTAGGAAGTGTTTCCCCATAGGAAACAATAGGGCTGCGTTAGGAGCTGAACGCTGCTTTTTTGCAGGTGTTAGGTTTTTTTCAGCTCAAACTGCCCCATTGTTTCCTATGGGGATATCGTGCACGAGCACGTTTTTGAAGCTGGCCGCGTCCGTAGGCAACGCTGGTATTTAGAGTTGAAGTGGCGGTAAATATGCCTCTACGCTCCCTTTTTGGAGCCTAACGCAGCCCTTCAGAGAACTCTAAATACCAGCGTTGTTTAAAAGGTGCGGGGGGGGGGGGAAAACACGCGTAGCTAACGCACCCCTTCTAACGCAAAACTCTAAATCTATGTGTTTAACCTTTTTTATACTTACAAGCAATATTGAAAAAACAAAATGCTCTAATGCAGGGTTCTTCAAACTTTTTTTCCCAAGACCCAGTGTCATGATACTACATATCTTCGCTACCCTATTTTTATACTTAGTTTGAAAATATTAGTAACTAATATACAAGAAAAAACAAGATAGCTGCAGTTTTTGCAAAGTGACTAAATGTGTGTGTACTTTACTCCTGATTGTAGTCAAACTTCAAAGTGTTGTAAAACGTAGTAACACAAACACAATACACACACTCATGCAACAGACACACCACACACACACACTCATGCAACAGACACACCACACACACACACTCATGCAACAGACACAAACACCACACACACTCATGCAACAGACACAAACACCACACACATTTTCATACTACACCCACACAGCACACACACAAGTCGCGACCCAGTAAACATGGTGTTGCGACCCAGTAGCGGGTCCCGACCCGTGGTTTGGAGAACCCTGCTCTAATGTGTCAAAGCATTTTCTTCTTGTAGCGTTACGTCCCTTTAAAACTAAGAAGTTTTAAGGTATCAAGTATGGTAAAAGCAAAATATTTCAAAGACTTTAATAAAACTTCATTATTACATAAAAGACAAAAATTATGATGAAGCAGTTATCACTGTATAATTATTTTTTTGTATTTCCTTTCAAGTAAATTGGCGTTTCCCTTGTACATTACATTCAAGGTCATTTATTGATCGAATGAAAACGACTCAGAGTTGCCAACAGCATCTGTTTGACACTGCTAGGCATTAGTTGAGTAAATAAGCATTTCCATGGTAACTCGGCATAGAATTAGGCAAACAATGATACTAGCGCCATAGCAACCTGATACAGATATCAAAAGTGTGGGAAATCCTCATTGGGAAAAAAATTGACACCAAGTATTAATAGTGGAATAATTAACCAATAAATTACAATATACGACAAGTATGCACAAGACTGCTCCAGAATCACCGGAACATTTTCCCAAAGTATACTTTACTTATCGATAGTTTTGTTGGTGCTATACAAAAGGGAATGACATGGTTAATGGCAACATATTACTGTGCACACATTTTTATACATTAAAGGGACACTGAACACTAATTACATTTTATGCACCTCCCTCTAATTATGGGTGCTGCCATATTGGAACTTAGGTTACACTGCAGGTATCTGAAGGAGATTTGCTGCACATGTGCAAACAGGTCAGCACTGGAAAGTAGTGAAAGATAGATTTCAACATGGCAGCACCCATGACTAGCGGGAAGTGGGTAATAGCCTCAATACTCTGCATATAAAATATATTTAGTTTAGTGTTCACTGTCCCGTTAAATAGCTATACTCTAATTTTACTCATTACAGAATTCAGCTGTGGAAATTACTTTAACCATGTTTGCAGGCGTTAAACACATAGTTAAAAGAGATTAAATACATAATCAGCTCCAATGAACTACTGGGAGCTAGCTGATTAGGGGCAAGAATACAAGTGGAGCATTAACGCTCCCGCTCAAGCATTAATTGTGCTAGAAGTAAGCATTTTGCGTGCATCAGATTGCTCGCATATTACAAGTTGAAAGTATAGTGTTTTCAATGAAAAACAAACAGTGGTTTATAAATGGAAAAGTGAACTTTCATATTGCACATATCAGGGGATTTGGGGGCTAACCCTCTGACACTGCACACAGAAGGAGTTTTCAACATACTATAACAGCAGTTTGTGGGAAAAGGGACTGACATATTTATACAATTAAATTAAATTATTTTACTGTGCGAGCACCCCTTTGAATATGCACCCCCACATCCTTGATTGATTATAGTGTTTTCACTCGTGTGCTAACCCGGCAAGTGTAAAAAGTTGAACTTACAATATCATGCACCAGATAACCTATTCCCCCCATAGAAGTCAATGCAGCAAAAAAGTGGAAAAAACCTAACACCCCACTTGCACGCAAACCCGATCATGAAAATATGATTAAACATTCCAAAGTTCTTCACATATCAGAATATGTTTTATTTATTCATAAATACATATTTCTACATATATATGATGGTATTTTGGTAATATATATATATGTGTGTGTGTGTGTGTGTGTGTGAAATATTTACAGTACATACAAAGTATAACACTATTATAATATGTTTTTCATGTTTTCATCTACTTAAAGGGACAGTCTATTTGAATCTTTTTATTGTTTAAAAATAGATAATACCTTTATTACCCATGGATTTGCCCAAACCAAATGTTTGTAGCGCTGCACATGTCTATACTATAATAATTTCTTTTGCTGTAAAATGCATCTCAAAAGAATGTGTTTCCACTCTCTCCCAGGGAGAAAAGAGGGAGCAAGGAGAGAGAAGAGAAAGAAAAGAGCAGAGTAAGAGAGAAAGAAAAGAGAAAGAAGAGAGAGTGTGAGCGAGAGAGAGAAAGAAGAGAGTGTGAGCGAGAAAGGAGAGAGAAAGCGGGAGAGAGAGAGGGAGGGAAAGAGAGGGCGGGAGAGAGAGAGAGCGAGCAAGAGCGGAGAGAGAGAGCGGAGAGCGAGAGAGAGAGCGGAGAGGGAGAGAGCGAGAGCGGAGATAGAGAGAGAGCGAGAGAGATAAAGGAGAGAGAGAGAGAGAGAGAAAGATAGATAAAGGAGAGAGAGAGACATAAAGGAGAGAGAGAGAAAGATAGATAAAGGAGAGAGAGATAGATAGATAGATAGATAGATAGATAGATAGATAGATAGATAGATAGATAGATAAAGGAGAGAGAGAACGAAAGAAAGAAAGATAAAGGAGAGAGAGAACGAAAGAAAGAAAGAAAGAAAGAAGAGAGAGAGACAGAAAGGAGAGAGAGAGAGAGAGAGAGAGAGAGAGAGAGAGAGAGAGAGAGAGAGAGAGAGAGAGAGAGAGAGAAAGAGAGAAATGAGAGAGAGAAAGAGAGAAAGAAAGAAAGAAAAAGAGAGAAAAAGACTGAGAGAAAAAGAGTGAAAAAAAAGAGTGAGAAAGAGAGAGAAAGGAGAGAAAGAGAGAGAAAGAGAGAGAGAGGGAGAGAGAGAGGGAGCAAGCGAAAGAAAGAAAGAAAGAAAGAAAGAAAGAAAGAAAGAAAGAAAGAAAGAGAGAGAGAAAGAAGAGAGAGAGCGAGAGAGAGTGAGAGAGAGAAAGGAGAGAGAGTGAGAGAGAGAAAGGAGAGAGAGAGAGAGAAAGGAGAGAGAGAGAGAGAGAGAGAGAGAGAGAGAGAAAGAAAGAAAGAAAGAAAGAAAGAAAGAAAGAAAGAGAGAAAGAAAGAGAGAAAGAGAGAAAGAAAGAAAGAGAGAGAGAAAGAAGAGAGATAAAGAGAAAGGAGAGAGATAAAAGGTGAGAGAGCAAGAGTGAGAGAGCAAGAGAGAGAGCGCGGAGAGAGAGCGAGAGAGAGAGAGAGAAAGGAGCGCGAGAGAGAGAGCGTGAGAGAGAGCGAGAGAAAGAGAGAAAGAAAAAAAAGTGATAGGAAGAGAAATAGAAAGAGCGGAAGAGCAGAGTAAGAGAAAAATGCAATTTTTACAAGATAATCAGTACTTAAAGGGACAGGAAACCCCAACATTTCCTTTGATGATTTGGATAAAACATACAATTATAAACAACTTTCAAATTTTAGCAACTTTGCTTCATTATCTTGTTATCCTTTACTGAAGGAACATAATTGCACTACTGGCAGATAGCTGAACACATCTGTTAGCCAATCACAAGAGATAAATGTGTGCCGGCACCAATCATCAGCAGCTCCCTCTAGTGTATATGTGCATATTCTTTTTTAACAAGGGATACCAAGAGAACGAAGCACATTTGCAAATTGAAGTGAATTTCCTGTCCGTTTAAAGTTTGGGCAGACTATTCTCCTAATATGAAATCCTGATATAATGTACAATTATTGTTGCCAGATAAATGTGAAACAAAGTAACTGCATTTTTGGGGAAAAAAGGTGGGCAGTAAATTTGTGTGCTACAGTTGTAAATACATTACACTGCAGGTACGCGGGCAGGCTTTATAACAGCACATTCTTCTAATAAGAAGTGTTAAGCTACATTCGGTTGAATGCTCTACTGAGCAGCAGTTTCAGGGAGGAAATTTAGACAGATAAAGTGCTTGTTTGTTTGTTAAGGAAGGAGCATTCCATGGTTAAGAGAAATAATGATAGAGCTTGTGAGAGCTGTTTTGGCAATACATTTTTCTATATCAGGTAAAAGGGACATGAAAGCCAGAATTAAAGGGACATGATACCCAAATGTTGACTGGAAATGGATGCAGCATAGCTGTAAAAAGCTAACTAGAAAGTATCAACTGAATATCTCTATGTAAAAAAGGAAGATATTCAACTCTAAATTTCCTAAGTATTCACATCCTATTGTAAAGGGACTTTAAGCAGCCAATCATGATACTAGTCCCAGGACGTGCAAGGGAGTGAGCATCTGGCATGTGCAGGCACAGTTATGTTATTTCCCTATTCAGTTTAAGGTAATTTACTATGAAATCTCACAAGATTACAGCAAAGCATAGCACGGCTGCTGATGCTGATTGGCTTTTGTATTTGGGGGATTTTCAACTTGTAGCTAGATAGCAGCTGAAGTATAAGTGTTCACAGAACACTCACTCTGGTGAGCTGAAGAAATTGTGAGGTAAAATATCTTCCTTTTTTACATAGAGATGCTCAGGTGATATTTTCCGGTCTTGCTTTTTACAGTTATGCTGCGTCACTTGCATGTAATTTAACATATGGGTATTATGTCCCTTTAAACTTTCAGCTATAGCATTCACATTTTAAGATTTGTTTTCTTTACTTTACTGTTATGCCGTTTACTTTGTTCTCGAGACATTCTTTTTTGAAAATAATTCCCAGTTAGACTCTGGAGCAACAATGCACTACTGGGAGCTAGCTGTTGATATATGGCTGCACACATACGCCTCTTGTCGCTGACTCACCTGTGTTCAGCTAGCTGACTTTAAAAGGGACAGTCAGTTTTTTACTTGTGCATCACAAAATGTTCACTGAATTGCAAAAGATAAAATAAATGTATTAAAAACATTTAAACCAAGACATGTGCATTTAGTGTTTTAAGATGCAAACAAATGCGCCATAAGGCGGCCACTTGCAGCATTGAGTTTTTTCGGAGCCGGATTTCTTGAGAAAGTGCAACACACTAAGACCTGGACTTGCACAGATGTTAGTGTGTCACACTTTCACAAGAAGAAATTCAGCTGTGAAAAGAGCTGTGAAAAGAGCCAAATATCGCAGGGCCGCCTTCTTCTACATTTGTTTGCATCTAACGCCTCCAAATGCACATGTCAATTTTAAAATGACTATTGTTTCTGGGCACTTTAAAATGGCTGCCAAGCTCCTCCCACTGATGACATCACAATCTGGGCTGCATTAAATGACCAGTCAACACTGTAGATTTGCATAATCAACAAATGCAAGATAACAAGACAATGCAATAGCACTTAGTCTGAACTTCAAATGAGTAGTAGATTTTTTTTTCTGACAATTTTTAAAAGTTGTCTTTTTCCACTCCCCCTGTACCATGTGACAGCCATCAGCCAATCACAAATGCATACACGTACCATGTGACAGCAATCAGCCATCCACAAATGCATGCACACTTATTCTTGCACATGCTCAGTAGGAGCTGGTGAATCAAAAAGTTTAAATATAAAAAGACTGTGCACATTTTGTTAATGGAAGTAAATTAGAAAGTTGTTTAAAATTGCATGCTCTATCTGAATAATGAAAGTTTAATTTTGATTGAGTGTCCCTTTAAAGGCTTCACTAGCTACAAAAGACTCACTAATTGGATTCAAAAGTTTGTCAATGTTATTCACCAAATCTTTTTAAACAGCTTTATTTCAACCTTATTTCTTGCAAAAAAAACGGTTGAATAGTGCATCATAAAAATTTTTTGGCTTTCAATTTAATGAAATTTGACATCACAGCTTCACAAATTTGTTAAAACTTAAAAAGCTAGAGATGTTTTCTATATACAGATAAAAGTGCCTAGATTTAAGTTTTTGATTAATAAAAATACTTTGTTCTTTTGCCAGAGATTGTGCGCACTAAATCTTCTTACCATGGTTTTTCTGAGATGTGTTCAAAGTTTTGTCTGAAGGCGAATCAGACTAAGCTTCAGCCAAAAAATCTTTGCTACATATGCAAGAAAAACACAGAGAATTTTGTTTTTTGAAGTGTGTATGTCAATTAAAATACAACAGCGAGATACAATGATGTAAATTTCTTTAAATGGAAAAAAAT
Source organism: Bombina bombina (assembly GCF_027579735.1). Classification (NCBI taxonomy): domain Eukaryota; kingdom Metazoa; phylum Chordata; class Amphibia; order Anura; family Bombinatoridae; genus Bombina; species Bombina bombina. The sequence continues at coordinate 221,959,136 of NC_069505.1, read as the reverse complement.
AAATATACTAATTTTGTGGAAAAGCCAGATTCTTTCCTTTTAGTCAAATTTCCCAACAATCTATTCAGCCATGTCAACTATACTTATAGCTAATTATTTGAACTTTTTCCCCTGTAGCAAAAGAAAATTTACAATTGTTTACCAAAAATTAGTGTAAATGTTCTATTAATATTCAGTATTCACGTTGTTTTTTTAAAAAAACAAAAAACAAATAGTGTAACTGCTGTATATTCAGGGAAACTAATGTCCCCAAAAAAATTTGCCCAAACCAAATTTTTGTAGCGCTGCACATGTTTATACAATAATAATTTCTTTTGCTGTAAAATGCATCTCAAAATAATATGTTTCCACTCTCTCCCAGGCAGGTGTGGGTTAATACTGTTAGAGAGAGAGGAGAGAAAAGAGGGAACAAGGAGAGAGAAGAGAGAGAAGAGAGAGTGAGAGCAGAGAGAGTGAGAGCAGAGAGAGTGAGAGAAGAGAGAGTGAGAGCAGAGAGAGTGAGAGAAGAGAGAGTGAGAGAAGAGAGAGTGAGAGAAGAGAGAGTGAGAGAAGAGAGAGTGAGAGAAGAGAGAGGGAGAGAAGAGAGAGGGAGGGAGGGGGAGAGGGAGGGGGAGAGAGGGAGGGAGAGACAGGGAGGGGGGAGGGAGAGGGAGGGAGGGAAGGGGAGAGGGAGGGGGAGAGGGAGGGAGGGAGACGGACGGAGGGAGACGGAGGGAGGGGGAGAGGGGGGGGAGGGAGACGGAGAGGGAGGGAGACGGAGAGGGAGGGAGACGGAGAGGGAGGGGGAGAGGGAGGGAGAGGGAGGGGGAGGGGGAGAGGGGGGAGGAGAGGAAGAGGGGGAGAGGGGGAGAGGGAGGGGGAGAGGGGGAGAGGGAGGGGGGAGGGGGAGGGGGGAGAGGGAGGGAGGGGGGAGAGGGAGGGGGAGAGGGAGGGAGGGAGGGGGAGAGGGAGAGAGGGGGAAAGGGAGGAGGGGGGGAGAGGGAGGGAGGAGGGGGGAGAGGGAGGGAGGAGGGGGGAGAGGGAGGGAGGAGGGGGGAGAGGGAGGGAGGAGAGGGGGAAAGGGAGGGAGGAAGGGGGAGAGGGAGGGAGGAAGGGGGAGAGGGAGGGAAGGGGAGAGGGAGGGGGAGAGGGAGGGAGGGAGACGGAGGGAGGGAGACGGAGGGAGGGGGAGAGGGGGGGAGGGAGACGGAGAGGGAGGGAGACGGAGAGGGAGGGGGAGAGGGAGGGAGAGGGAGGGAGGGGGAGAGGGAGGGGGAGAGGGGGAGAGGGAAAGGGAGAGGGAGGGGGAGAGGGGGAGAGGAAAAGGGAGAGGGAAGGGGAGAGGGGGAGAGGAAAAGGGAGAGGGAGGGGGAGAGGGAGGGAGGGAGGGAGGGGGAGAGGGAGGGAGGGAGGGGGAGAGGGAGGGAGGGAGGGAGGGAGGGGGAGAGAGAGGGAGGGAGGGAGGGAGGGGGAGAGGGAGGGAGGGAGGGGGAGAGGGAGGGAGGGGGAGAGGGAGGGAGGGGGAGAGAGAGAGAGGGGGGGGGAGAGGGAGGGAGGGAGGGGGAGAGGGAGGGAGGGAGGGGGAGAGGGAGGGAGGGAGGGGGAGAGGGAGGGAGGGAGGGGGAGAGGGAGGGGGAGAGGGGGGGAGGGAGGGAGGGGGAGAGGGGGGGAGGGAGGGGGAGAGAGAGAGAAGGAGAGAGAGAGAGAGAGAGAGAGAGAGAGAGAGAGAGAGAGAGAGAAGGAGAGAAAGAGAGATAGATAAGAGAAAGTGAGAAGAGAGAGAGAGAGAGAGGGAGAGAGAGAGATTCTTATTATGTAATTTAGATGACAAAATGTATCAGGGAAACCTAATGTAAATGTCCCTCGTAAAACAGAAGGCTCTAAATTCTCATTTGGATCAACTCTTGATTACACAAATGACAGGGATGTAATTTAACAAAGCGAAGAGCCTGTGCGGAACTTGGCAGAATGTGTATTCTCAAGGCTGACAGTCTGCAAGCTACCTCTCTGTAAAGTAAACATGAAGTTTATTTATGTGACGTCTTAACTCTGCTGTTTGTGTAAGTCTTGAAACCTGTAAATGTTCAATTCAGGCCTTAGGTAATATGTAAAGAAACAAAACTTCAGCGTAAGTTTAGGACATATGTTTCACCTGTTACGTGTGCACTGCATGTCAGCAATGTTTTCTGCTTCATGACAAGCATGCGCCTCTCAAGTTACCTAGTTTTCAAAAATGCAATTTATATAAAAGTTTAAAGGAAGCTACAGGGAGTCTAACAACGAAAACAACTCTATGATGCTTAAACATCAACATCTACATCAAAAGGGACATTAAAAACCTCTTAAAACTCTTGTAAAAAGTGCAGTTTGTCCCGCGAAAATCTGCACCCTAGGTTTTCAAAATGTTGCAAAGTGTATAAACCAGATATTCGATTTGCAGCACATGCAGGCTACATTATTTGCTATTTGGCATCTTTAGTACTATGAGACACATTTGTTTGGTAAAAAAGCCACTTGGTGGAGCAGAATATTCTTCCATTTCTATAACCTCTCTCTCTAGATTAAGTAGTGACACGGTCACATGCTGGGCACTGACAATTTTACTATTTACAAAGATGCCTCCATTTTAAGAAAACTACCCATGTTAGACAAACTTGCAAAAAAAAAAAATTATATACACATATACATATATATATATACACATATACATATATATATACACATATATACATATATACACATATATATACATATATACATATACACACATATACATATATACATATACACACATATATATATATATATATATATATATATATATACACATACATATATACACATATACACACACATATATATATATATAAATTTGATAATAGGAGTAAATTAGAAAGTTGCTTAAAATGTCATGCTCTATCTAAATCACAAAGTTTTAAATATATGTATTGTACTTATATTTGCCATGAGTCAGGTTTATGTATATTAACTTTTGAAGACTATTCAGTTTCATATTTGGGAAAAAAAATATTTAGGAAAATATTTTTCTTACCTGGGGTTTAGTCTTTTTTTCAAATTGACTACTTTTTCATTACATTTTTGAGGGCAAAATTAGGCTCGCGAAGCGCAAAATGCTGATGTTTATTGCATAATTTTTGGCGCAATAATTTTTTGGGTGCGAAGGTACGTCCAGTGACGCAAGTTTGTCATTTCCGGCATCTTAGTTGACGCTAAGTTCCTTGCACAAGGTTGCGTCTGCAATGACACAAGTGCGTCATTTCCGGATGTTGTTAGCGCCAAAGAATTTCATTTGCGTTGTGCATCATACTTGGCGCCAAATAATGCCATTATTTAAAACCCCAATTCTATGTGCCTCTTGCCTTTTTCTATGTCAGAGGGCTATGCTGTTTGCATTTTTTTCCCATTCCTGAAACTGCCATATAAGGAAATTGATAAGTTTGCTTTATATGTCGTTTTTTTTCTCTTACATTTGCAAGATGTCTCAATCTGATCCTGTCTCAGAAACCACTGTTGGAACCCTGCTACGTGATAACAGTTCTACCAAAGCTAAGTGTATCTGTTGTAAATTTGTGGAGATTATATCTCCAGCTGTGATATGTAATAGTTGTCATGATAAGCTTTTACATGCAGAGAATGTATCCATCAGTAATAGCACAATGCCTGTTGTTCCTTCAACATATAATGTACATGATATCCCTGTGAATATAAAAGATTTTATTGCTGATATGATTCGGAAGGCTTTGTCTGCTATCCCCCCTTCTAATAAACGTAAAAGGTCTTTTAAAACTTCTTATAAAGTTGATGAAATTTCAAATGACCGACAACATACTGAATTATTCTCCTCTGATGAGGATCTATCTGATTCAGAAGATCCTACCTAAGATATTGACACTGACAAATCTACTTATTTATTTAAAATGGAGTATATTCGTTCCTTGTTAAGAATTGTTGATTACGTTTGATATTGAGGAAACTAGTCCTCTTGATATTAAAACTAGTAAACGTTTAAACTCTGTTTATAAATTAAAAAAAAAAAAAATCCCAGTTCCTGATGCTATTTCTCATATGACTTCTAAGGAATGGAATAGACCTTGTACTTCTTTTATTCCTTCTTCAAGGATTAAAAAAATTGTATACTTTGCCAGCAGTTAGTTTGGAGTTTTGGGAAAAGATCCCCAGAGTTGATGGGGCTATTTTTTACTCTTGCTAAATGTACTACTATTCCTATGGAAGATAGTACTTATGGAAGATTGTACTTACTTTAAGGACTTAGGAAACTTGAATCTTATCTAAGGAAAGCTTATTTATATTCTGGCTATCTTCTCAGACCTGCCATTTCTATGGCTGATGTTGCAGCTGCATAAACTTATTGGTTGGAAAGTTTAGCGCAACAGGAAACAGATCCTGATTTGTCTAGCATTGTTCGCTTGCTTCAACGTGCAAATCATTTTATCTGTGATGCCATTTTTGATATCATCAAAACTGATGTTAAATCTATGTCTTTAGCTATTTTAGCTAGAAGAGCTTTGTGGCTCAAATATTGGAATGCTGACATGGTATCTAAATCTAGATTACTATCTCTTTCTTTCCAAGGGAATAATTTATTTGGTTCTCAGATTCCATTATTTCAACTGTCACTAGGGGAGAAGGGAGTTTTTTTGCCTCAGGATAAAAGACCTAAGGGTAAATCTAAAGCTTCTAACCATTTTTGTTCCTTTAGACAAAATAAGTAACAGAAACCCAATCCTTCCCCCAAAGAATCTGCTTCCAATTGAAAACCTTCTTAAAGTTGGAATAAATTCAAGCCGTTTAAGAAACCAAAGCCAGCCCCCAAGTCTACATGAAGGTGCGGCCCTCATTCCAGCTCAGGTGGTAGGGGGCAGATTAAGATTATTTTAAAGTATTTGGGCAGATTCTGTCCAAAATCAATGGATTCATAGTGTTGTCTCTCAAGGGTACCGAATAGGATTCAGAGTAAGACCTCCTGTGAGAAGATTTATTTCTCTCATGCATCCCAGCAAATTCAGTAAAGGCTCAGGCTTTTCTGAAGTGTGTTTCAGACCTGGAGCTTTCAGGGGTAATCATACCAGTTCCGCTTCAGGAACAGTGTCTGGGGTTTTATTCAAATCTATTCATTGTCCCAAAGAAAGAAAATTCATTCTGGCCAGTTCTGAATCTGAAAATGTTGAATCGTTATGTAAGAGTGCCAACTTTCAAAATGGTGACTATAAGGACTATTCTGCCTTTTGTTCAGCAAGGTCATTATATGCCCACGATAGACTTACAGGATGCATATCTTCATATTCCAATTCATCCAGACCATTATCAGTTTCTGAGATTCTCTTTTCTAGACAAGCATTACCAATTTGTCGCTCTTCCATTTGGCCTAGCGACAGCTCCAAGAATCTTTTCAAAGGTTCTCTGTGCCCTACTCTCTGTAATCAGAGAAAGGGGTATTGCAGGGTTTCCTTATTTGGACGATATCTTGGTACTAGCTCAGTCTGCAGAATCTCACATAAATCAACTAGTGTTGTTTCTTCAAAGACATGGTTGGAGGATCAATTTACCAAAAGGTTCCATGATTTCTCAGACAAGGGTCACCTTTTTAGGTTTCCAGATAGATTCAGTGTCCATGACTCTGTCTCTAACAGACAAGAGTCGATTAAAATTGGTTTCAGCTTGTCGGAACCTTCAGTCTCAATCATTTCCTTCAGTAGCTATGTGCATGGAAGTTTTAGGTCTCATGACTGCAGGATCGGACGCAATTCCCTTTGCTCGTTTTCATATGAGACCTCTCCAGCTTTGTATGCTGAACCAATGGTGCAGGGATTATACAAAGATATCACAATTAATATCCTTAAATCCCAATGTTCGACTCTCTCTGACTTGGTGGTCATATCACCATCGAATAGTTCAAGGGGCCTCTTGTGTGCGTCCAACCTGGACTGTGATCACAACAGATGAAAGTCTTTCAAGTTGGGGAGCTGTCTGGGGATCTCTGACAGCACAAGGGGTTTGGAAATCTCAAGAGGCGAGATTACCAATCAATATTTTAGAAATCCGTGCTATTTTCAGGGCTCTTCGGGTTTGGATTCTGTTGAAGAGAGAACCATCTATTTGTTTTCAGACAGCCAATATCACAACTGTGGCATATGTCAATCATCAGGGTGGGACTCAAAGTCCCCAAGCTATGAAAGAAGTATCTCGGATACTTTCTTGGGCGGAATCCAGCTCCTGTCTAATTTCTGCGGTTCATATCCCAGGTGTAGACCATTGGGAAGCGGATTATCTCAGCCGCCAGACTTTACATCCGGGGGAGTGGTCGCTCCATCCAGATGTGTTTTTTCAGATTGTTCAGATGTGGGGTCTTCCAGAAATAGATCTGATGGCTTCCCATCTAAACAAGAGACTTCCCAGGTACCTGTCCAGGTCCAGGGATCCTCAGGCGCAGGTGGTGGATGCGTTAGCAGTTACTTGGTGTTACCAACCTGCTTATATCTTCCCCACTGTAGTTCTTCTTCCAAAAGTGATTTACAAGATCATCATGGAACAATCATTTGTGTTGCTGGTAGCTCCAGCATGGCTTCACAGGTTTTGGTATGCGGATCTTGTTCGGATGTCCAGTTGCCAACCTTGGCCACTTCCTTTAAGACCAGACCTTCTGTCTCAAGGTCCGTTTTTCCATCAGGATCTCAAATCATTAAATTTGAAGGTATGGAAATTGAACACCTAGTGCTTAGTCATAGAGGTTTCTCTGACTCAGTAATTAATACTATGTTACAGGCTCGTAAATCTGTTTCTAGGAAGATTTATTATAGAGTTTGGAAGTCTTATATTGCATGGTGTTCTTCTCATAAATTCTCCTGGCATTCTTTTAGAATTCCTAGAATTTCACAGTTTCTTCAAGATGGTTTGGATAAAGGTTTGTCTGCAAGTTCCTTGAAGGGACAAATCTCTGCTCTTTCTGTTTTATTTCACAGAAAGATTGCGAAGCTTCCTGATATTCACTGTTTTGTACAGGCTTTGGTCCGTATCAAGCCTGTCATTTAATCAATCTCTCGTCCTTGGAGTCTTAATTTGGTTTTGAAGGCTTTACAGGCTCCTCCTTTTGAGCCTATGCATTCTTTGGACATTAAACTATTTTCTTGGAAAGTGTTGTTCCCTTTGGCCATCCCTTCTGCTAGAAGAGTTTCCGAATTATCTGCTTTTTCTTGTGAATCTCCTTTTCTGATTTTCCATCAGAATAAGGCAGTTTGGCGGAATTCATTTAAATTTATACCTAAGGTTGTGAATTCTAACAACATTAATAGAGAAATTGTTGTTCCTTCTTTGCGTCCTAATCCTAAGATTTTTTTGGAGAGATCCTTACATTCTTTGGATGTTGTAAGAGATTTGAAATATTATGTTGAAGCAAGACTTCATGATTTCAGGAAGACTTCTAGTCTATTTGTTGTCTTTTCTGGTTCTGGGAAAGGTCAGAAGGCTTCTGCCATTTCCTTGGCATCTTGATAAAAGCTTTTGATTCATCAGGCTTATTTGGAGTCGAGTCAGGCCCCGCCTCAGAGAATTACAGCTCATTCTACTAGATCAGTCTCCACTTCATGGGCTTTTAAGAATGAAGCTTCAGTTGATCAGATTTGCAAAGCAGGAACTTGGTCTTCTTTGCATACATTTACTAAATTATACCGTTTTGATGTATTTGCTTCTTCGGAAGCAGTTTTTGGTAAAAAGGTTTTCAGGCAGCTGTTTCAGTTTGATTCCTCTGCTTATGTTTTAAGTTTTTTCTTTTCATTTATGAGAAGAAACTTATATTTTGGGTTGTGGATTAATTTTTTTTCAGAGGAAAAACATAATTTATGTAAGAACTTACCTGATAAATTCATTTCTTTCATATTAGCAAGAGTCCATGAGCTAGTGACGTATGGGATATACATTCCTACCAGGAGGGGCAAAGTTTCCCAAACCTCAAAATGCCTATAAATACACCCCTCACCACACCCACAAATCAGTTTAACGCATAGCCAAGAAGTGGGGGTGATAAGAAAAAAAGTGCGAAAGCATAAAAAAATAAGGAATTGGAATAATTGTGCTTTATACAAAAAAATCATAACCACCACAAAAAGGGTGGGCCTCATGGACTCTTGCTAATATGAAAGAAATGAATTTATCAGGTAAGTTCTTACATAAATTATGTTTTCTTTCATGTAATTAGCTAGAGTCCATGAGCTAGTGACGTATGGCATAATGAATACCCAAGATGTGGATCTTCCACGCAAGAGTCACTAGAGAGGGAGGGATAAAATAAAGACAGCCAATTCCGCTGAAAAATAATCCACACCCAAAACAAAGTTTAAATCTTATAATGAAAAAAACTGAAAATATAAGCAGAAGAATCAAACTGAAACAGCTGCCTGAAGTACTTTTCTACCAAAGACTGCTTCAGAGGAAGAAAACACATCAAAATGGTAGAATTTAGTAAAAATATGCAAAGAAGACCAAGTTGAAGCTTTGCAAATCTGATCAACCGAAGCTTCATTCCGAAATGCCCAAGAAGTAGAGACTGACCTAGTCGAATGAGCTGTAATCCGTTGAAGCGGAGTTCTACCCGACTCAACATAAGCATGATGAATTAAAGACTTTAACCAAGATGCCAAAGAAATGGCAGAAGCCTTCTGACCTTTCCTAGAACCAGAAAAGATAACAAATAGACTAGAAGTCTTTCGGAAATCTGTAGTAGCTTCAACATATTTCAAAGCTCTAACTACATCCAAAGAATGTAACGATCTTTCCTTAGAGTTCTTAGGATTAGGACACAATGAAGGAACTACAATTTCTCTACTAATGTTGTTAGAATTCACAACCTTAGGTAAAAATTTAAATGAAGTTCGCAACACCGCCTTATCCTGATGAAAAATCAGAAAAGGAGACTCACAAGAAAGAGCAGATAATTCAGAAACTCTTCTAGCAGAAGAGATGGCCAAAAGAAACAAAACTTTCCAAGAAAGTAATTTAATATCCAGCGAATGCATAGGTTCAAACGGAGGAGCTTGAAGAGCCCCCAGAACCAAATTCAAACTCCAAGGAGGAGAGATTGACTTAATGACAGGTTTTATACGAACCAAAGCCTAAACAAAACAATGAATATCAGGAAGATTAGCAATCTTTCTGTGAAAAAGAACAGAAAGAGCAGAGATTTGTCCTTTCAAGGAACTTGCAGACAAACCTTTATCCAAACCATCCTGAAGAAACTGTAAAATTCTAGGAATTCTAAAAGAATGCCAGGAAAAATGATGAGAAGAACACCAAGAAATGAAAGTCTTCCAGACTCAATAATATATCTTCCTAGAAACAGATTTACGAGCCTGTAACATAGTATTAATTACGGAGTCAGAGAAACCTCTATGACTGAGAATCAAGCGTTCAATCTCCATACCTTCAAATTTAAGGATTTGAGATCCTGATGGAAAAAAGGACCTTGCGATAGAAGGTCTGGTCTTAACGGAAGAGTCCACGGTTGGCAAGTAGCCATCCGGACAAGATCTGCATACCAAAGCCTGTGAGGCCATGCTGGAGCCACCAGCAGAACAGACGAACGCTCCTTTAGAATCTTGGAAATCACTCTTGGAAGAAGAACTAGAGGCGGAAAGATATAGGCAGGATGATACTTCCAAGGAAGTGACAATGTATCCACTGCTTCCGCCTGAGGATCCCTGGATCTGAACAGATACCTGGGAAGCTTCTTGTTTATATGAGAAGCCATCAGATCTATTTCTGGAAGTCCCCACATTTGAACAATCTGAAGAAATACCTCTGGGTGAAGAGACCACTCGCCCGGATGTAATGTCTGGCGACTGAGATAATCCGCTTCCCAATTGTCTATACCTGGGTAATGAACCGCAGAAATTAGACAGGAGCTGGATTCCGCCCAAACAAGTATTCGAGATACTTCTTTCATAGCCAGAGGACTGTGAGTCCCTCCTTGATGATTGACATATGCCACGGTTGTGACATTGTCCGTCTGAAAACAAATGAATGACTATCTCTTTAGAAGAGGCCACGACTGAAGAGCTCTGAAAATCGCACGGAGTTCCAAAATATTGATTGGTAATCTCGCCTCCTGAGATTCCCAAACCCCTTGTGCTGTCAGAGACCCCCATACAGCTCCCCAACCTGTCAGACTTGCATCTGTTGAGATCATAGTCCAGGTCGGAAGAACAAAAGAAGCCCCCTGAACTAAATGATGGTGGTCTGTCCACCACGTCAGAGAGTGTCGTACAATCGGTTTTAAAGATATTAGTTGCGATATCTTTGTATAATCCCTGCACCACTGGTTCAGCATACAGAGCTGAAGAGGTCGCATGTGAAAACGAGCAAAGGGGATCGCGTCCGATGCAGCAGTCATAAGACCTAGAATTTCCATGCATAAGGCTACCGAAGGGAATGATTGAGACTGAAGGTTTCGACAAGCTGAAACCAATTTCAGACGTCTCTTGTCCGTCAACGACAGAGTCATGGACACTGAATCTATCTGGAAACCTAAAAAGGTTATCCTTGTCTGAGGAATCAACGAACTCTTTGGTAAATTGATCCTCCAACCATGTTCTCGAAGAAACGATACAAGTTGATTCGTATGAGATTCTGCTAAATGTGAAGACTGAGCAAGTACCAAGATATCGTCCAAATAAGGAAATACCACAATACCCTGTTCTCTGATTACAGATAGAAGGGCACCGAGAACCTTTGTAAAAATCCTTGGAGCTGTTGCTAGGCCAAACGGCAGAGCCACAAACTGGTAATGCTTGTCTAGGATAGATAATCTCAGAAACTGATAGTGATCTGGATGAATCGGAATATGCAGATACGCATCTTGTAAATCTATTGTGGACATATAATGCCCTTGCTGAACAAAAGGCAGAATAGTCCTTATAGTTACCATTTTGAATGTTGGTATCCTTACATAACGATTCAATATTTTTAAATCCAGAACTGGTCTGAAGGAATTCTCCTTCTTTGGTACAATGAAGAGATTTGAGTAAAACCCCAGCCCCTGTTCCAGAACTGGAACTGGCACAATTACTCCAGCCAACTCTAGATCTGAAACACATTTCAGAAATGCTTGAGCCTTCACTGGATTCATTGGGACACAGGAAAGAAAAAATCTTCTTGCAGGAGGCCTTATCTTGAAGCCTATTCTGTATCCTTGTGAAATAATGTTCTGAATCCAAAGATTGTGAATCAAATTGATCAAAATTTCTTTGAAAAATCGTAATCTGCCCCCTACCAGCTGAGCTGGAATGAGGGCCGCACCTTCATGTGGACTTGGGAGCTAGCTTTGGCTTTCTAAAAGGCTTGGATTTATTCCAGACTGGAGATGGTTTCCAAACTGAAACCGTTCCTGTAGGGGAAGGATCAGGCTTTTGTTCCTTATTGTGACGAAAGGAACGAAAATGATTAGCAGACCTAAATTTACCTTTAGATTTTTTTATCCTGTGGTAAAAACAGTTCCTTTCCCTCCAGTAACAGTTGAAATAATAGAATCCAACTGGGAACCAAACAATTTATTACCCTGGAAAGAAAGGGAAAGCAAAGTTCACTTAGAAGACATATCAGCATTCCAAGTTTTAAGCCATAAAGCTCTTCTAGCTAAAATAGCTAAAGACATATACCTGACATCAACCCTAATGATATCAAAGATGGCATAACAAATAAAATTATTAGCATGTTGAAGAAGATTAACAATGCTACAAGTATTATGATCTGTTACTTGTTGTGCTAAGGCTTCTAACCAGAAAGTTGAAGCTGCAGCAACATCCGCCAAAGATATAGCAGGTCTAAGAAGATTACCTGAACATAAGTAAGCTTTTCTTAAAAAGGATTCAATTTTACTATCTAAAGGATCCTTAAAGGAAGTACTATCTGCCGTAGGAATAGTAGTACGTTTAGCAAGAGTAGAGATAGCCCCATCAACTTTACGGATTTTGTCCCAAAACTCTAATCTGTCAGATGGCACAGGATATAATTGTTTAAACCGTTTAGAAGGAGTAAATGAATTACCCAGATTATTCCATTCCCTGGAGATTACTTCAGAAATAGCATCAGGGACGGGAAAAACCCCCGGGATAACCGCAGGAGATTTAAAAACCGTATTCAAACGTTTAGATTTAGTAACAAGAGGACCAGATTCCTCTATTTCTAATGCAATTAAGACTTCTTTAAGTAAAGAACGAATAAATTCCATTTTAAATAAATAAGAAGATTTATCAGTATCAATCTCTGAAACAGAATCCTCTGAACCAGAAAAATCAGTATCAGAAACAGAATCAGAATGATGATGTTCGTTTAAAAAGTCATCTGAAACATGAGAAGCTTTAAAAGACCTTTTTACGATTACTGGAAGGAGGAATAACAGACATAGCCTTCTTAATAGATTTAGAAACAAAATCTCTTATGTTAACAGGAACACCCTGAATATTAGATGTTGATGGAACAGCAACAGGTAATGGAACATTACTAAAGGAAATATTTTCTGCATTAACAAGTTTGTCATGACATTCATCACAAACAACAGCCGGAGAAACAGTTACCACAAGCTTACAACAAATACACTTAACTTTGGTAGATCCAGCATCAGGCAGTGATTTTCCAGAAGTGGCTTCTGATTCAGGGTCAACCTGAGACATCTTGCAATATGTAATAGAAAAAACAACATATAAAGCAAAATTGATCAAATTCCTTAAATGACAGTTTCAGGAATGGGAAAAAATGCCAATGAATAAGCTTCTAGCAACCAGAAGCAATAAGCAATAAGACTTAAATATTGTGGAGACAACAATGACTCTCGAAATTTTTAGGGCCAAAAAAGACGCCCACATTATTTGGCGCCTAAATGCTTATGGCGCCAAAAATGACGCCACATCCGGTAACGCCGACATTTTTGGTGCAAAAAACGTCAAAAAAAATGACGCAACTTCCGGCGACACGTATGACGCCGGAAATGACAAAGAAAATTTTTGCGCCAAGAAAGTCCGCGCCAAGAATGATGCAATAAAATGAAGCATTTTCAGCCCCCGCGAGCCTAACAGCCCACAGGAAAAAAGTCAAATTTTAAGGTAAGAAAAAATTGATTTATTCATATGCATTATCCCAAATATGAAACTGACTGTCTGAAATAAGGAACGTTGAACATCCTGAATCAAGGCAAATAAATGTTTAAACACATATATTTAGAACTTTATACAAAAGTGCCCAACCATAGCTTAGAGTGTCACAAAAATAAGACTTACTTACCCCAGGACACTCATCTACATGTAGTAGAAAGCCAAACCAGTACTGAAACGAGAATCAGTAGAGGTAATGGTATATATAAGAGTATATCGTCGATCTGAAAAGGGAGGTAAGAGATGAATCTCTACGACCGATAACAGAGAACCTATGAAATAGACCCCGTAGAAGGAGATCATTGAATTCAAATAGGCAATACTCTCTTCACATCCCTCTGACATTCACTGCACGCTGAGAGGAAAACCGGGCTCCAGCCTGCTGCGAAGCGCATATCAACGTAGAATCTAGCACAAACTTACTTCACCACCTCCATGGGAGGCAAAGTTTGTAAAAACTGATTTGTGGGTGTGGTGAGGGGTGTATTTATAGGCATTTTGAGGTTTGGGAAACTTTGCCCCTCCTGGTAGGAATGTATATCCCATACGTCACTAGCTCATGGACTCTTGCTAATTACATGAAAGAAAAGGCTGTTATTTTTATCCCTCCCTCTCTAGTGACTCTTCTGTGGAGTTCCACATCCTGGGTATTACTATCCCATACGTCACTAGCTCATGGACTCTTGCCAATTACATGAAAGAAAATATAATTTATGTAAGAACTTACCTGATAAATTAACTTCTTTCATATAGGCAAGAGTCCATATAACCCACCCTTTTTATGGTGGTTATGATATTTTTGTATAAAGCACAATTATTTCCAATTTTTTTTTTGATGCTTTTTATTCCTTTCTTTATCACCCCACTACTTGGCTATTCGTTAAACTGAATTGTGGGTGTGGTGAGGGGTGTATTTATAGGCTTTTTGAGGTTTGGGAAACTTTGCCCCTCCTGGTAGGAATGTATATCCCATACGTCACTAGCTCATGGACTCTTGCCAATATGAAAGAAATGAATTTATCAAGTAAGTGCTTACATAAATTATGTTTCTTTAACCCCAAAAATGCATCTGTTTTCAAACTGTTAAAATCTAAATGGTTTCTTTTATTATAACCTAAATTACATGTGCTCTCTGATTTATAAAGGGTGAAGATGTATTTGAACTCATACACTTGCAGGAAAAAAAGAGTTACTAATTTGCTATAGTAATCTGAAAAGCATTCAAAACATCTTAACCCATTCACTTCTTAAGAAATATAAATTACTTTTAAATATCAAAAATGACTAAACATTGACTAACTGCTTACACTAAACCCAAATTGTTGATTTCATGATTCAGATAGAGCATGCAATTTCAAACAGCTTTCTAATTTACTCCTATTATCAATTTTTCTTCGTTCTCTTGCTAACTTTATTTTAAAGCAGGAATATAAATCTTAGCAGCCAGCCCATTTTAGGTTCAGCACCATGGATAGGGCTTTCTTATTGGAGATTTACATTTACCCACCAATAAGCAAGCATAACCCAGGTTCTCAACCAAAAATGGTCTGGCTCCTATGCATCACATTCCTGCTTTTTAAATAAAGATAGCAAGAGAACAAAGAAAATTTGTTAATAGGAGTAAATTAGAAAGTTGCTTAAAATTGCTGCTCTATTTAACTCATGAATGAAAAAAATAGGGTTTAGTGTCCCTTTAAGCTTGACTAGCCAGTGTGTTTGTGTCCCAAAAAGGAAGCTCCGTTGATTTTACTGAGCACAGTTTTGAAGGGCTGAGGAAATTACTTGATATTGAAAGCTGACCTGAGAAATGATTGGGTAGTTTTTACTATTGCATGCTGGGAGATGTAGTGCTCACCTGTTTTAATATCTAGGGCTGTGGACTACAGCTGCCCTTGTCCTAATGATGCACTGAATGGGCAGGTAGAGGAAGGTCTACAAACAGCATTGCTAGGAGGTCGGTTAACAAATGTGTATAAAGGTGAAGGGCAGTGGCGGAGCTACTCAACAGAGGGCCCGGGTGCAAACTTTTATTGCACCCGCAAAAGTAACTCAGTAGTAATATACATGGTGCTCTGTATAATGATTTTGGATAGACGGTTAGACAGACAAACAGATAGGATGGACCTGCATTAATAAAAGGCTCCCCTGCATTAGGATTGTACACATTCTGCACACGCCTATGTAAGGACTGGCTGCTATCCTCCCCCCCTCCAGTACTTGGCACCTGGTGCCAAGCCACTTGCTGCACCAAAGCTAGTTCCACCCCTGGTGAAGGGAGAAAAAAGAAGAGAAATAAGAGGTCTCGTGTTGAGTTGGTATTTCACGGATACATAATTCTATTTAAGAAAGCATGATATTCATTTAAGAACAGAAGAAGCTCAATTTTTAAAAAAAAACTAAAAACTATTATACATTTTTAAATGCTGTTTTTTAGACTCAAAAAGACATAAAAATAATTGTGTCCCTTAAGTTAAAACTGAAGAGTTTCAGGTATGTTAAGAACTAAATGGATTCTTTTTTAATGGTTTATGATGGTTATTAATTTACATAATACAGTAAATAACATTTTTTTAACTGGACAGTAAAGCCAAAATTAAACTTTCATGGTCTAGAGAGAGCGGACAATTTTAAACGATTTTTCAATTTACTATTATCAAATGTGCCTTGTTCTCTTGGTATCCTTTTTTGAAATGTAAACCTATGTGGGCTCATAAGAGTCTGCACATGTCTTTAGCACTACATTTCAGCAGTGTTTGCAACTTTGTATAACATTTCCATAATCATTGTTGTAAAACACTGCCACCATTCTTAAATAAAACTAAAATAAAATATAGATCAGGGGTATCAAGCTCATTGTATCTGAGGGCCACTGGCCCAGTGTTCATCTACCCTGGGGGCCACTTAAACAGAGTAAGTGCTCTGGAGCTGGATATACTAGAAACTGGAAGGGACATTTACCCAAGTAGTAGTGCATGATGGGAGTTGTAGCCCTCAATAGACAGACACAGTGTATATTTTATCTTGTGAGTGCCAAGTTAAGTGATCATTCTGGAACTCAATAAAAAGTGACATTTATCCAAGCAGTGCATAATGGGAGTCTACACTGGACAACGCTTGTCTTTATATTTATCTTGTGAGTGCCTATATAGAACATTAACTGGTTATACCTCTTAGAACCCTAAAATAATGATGGGGCCAAATTTATAATCTATCTAATAAATAAGGGAGGGCTAGATTACATTTTCTTGAGGGTCGCATATGGACCCAGGGCCAGTACTTTGAGACCACTGATATAGATAAACACAGAAGTTTTGAGGAAGAGATTACTGCAGTCACTCTGCTAACACAGAAATGGTGTCAAAATGACATCACATCGATGACATCACAAGCTCCACCCAACGCTATATACAAACAATAGCATAGTAGTAAAATGTTTATACATTAGTTTACTTTTGCACTTTAATACATTATTTTCACAATTTTATAGCCGAATCTTTACTGTACAAAGGACTCCAGTCCTTGTTGGCAGCTATGGGGTTAAATTCAGAACAGAAAATGCTATATCAAAGGTAGGATTAGCACATAATGTTTTATATACTGTAAGGGATTACAAGGTAACAGGAAATCCTGCCAAAAGAATATTACAATCACATAAAAATATGTAGGAAGTAATACAAAGACCTATTATATACACAATCAAGAAACATAAATGAGACAAAGTCAACACTAGTTATATCTTTGTTGTTATATGTCACATCCATAGAGAAAGATATAGTCTATTGCTTAATCGGCCCTTTCATAGGAAATAGGAGTCATGACTACAAATGGAGGAAGCTGTGTGGCTGTTACAATGCTGAATTAGAAACAATAATGTTATCACAAAGTTAAGGAATTCTTGATAGAAATAATACAGAACTCAACTTTGTTTTCTCACAACAAGTGTATTGTTTCTTCAGATAAATTACCAACTTAAGTGCAGATCACGTACAGGATGTATTTAAACTGATAATAGAAGGGAAATCGGAATCAAAATTAAACTTTTGTTATTCAGTTTGCGTACAATTTAAATAAAAATGAATCAAATTTACTTCTATGATCAAATTTGCTGAAACTTAGCTCCTTTCAAGGACAGCATACGGAGAGAGGCTTAGGAGTTAATTCATTACTGATACAAGCTTCTATGTGTTTAACCACCAAAGTGTTAAGCGCATAGATAAAATGTATGTGTGTGTGTCTGTGTGTGTCAGAGAGAGAGAGAGAGAGAGAGAGAGGTGTGTGTGTGTGTGTGTATATATATATATATATATATATATATATATATATGTGTGTGTGTGTGTGTGTGTGTGTGTGTATATATATATATATATATATATATATATATATACACACACACACACACACAGTATATATGTGTGTGTATGTGTGTATATATATATATATATATATATATATATATATATATATATATATATGCTTGTGTATGTATATATATATATATATATATATATATATATATATATATATATATATATATATATATATATATAGTGAAGATTGGATTAGCCGTGTTAGTCCAGTAGATAAGATGCTCAAATAAAAGTATTGCAGTATGCATTGATACCTTTTTTATTGGACTAACATAATATTTCAAAGACAAGCTTTCGAGAGTTTTCCTCTATTTCTCAGGTCTGAAGCAATACGGAACAATCTACTATAGATACACATCACATACAACAAATGGAAGGGAGGGAGGGGGGTAAGAGGGGTGTCATAAAAAGCAGAGGATGTGTCTGAAGGAGAAAATAGCTGAGAATAGCCAGAAAGAGTAAATAAACAGAGGAGAGTAAATGGGCAAGATGAGGAAAAACAAAAGGAAAAAGAAACCAATATAGGACAATAAAATGAGAGATTATAGAAAGTGTTGGTAGTGTGTGAGAAAGCCAGAGTCTACATTAAGTCCTTAATTTCTGGTGTTGCAATGTGTGATCTTTTTCATCTCAAACGTCTTTCGTTCATGAGAGTCTTTGAAATTCCCTTTAAGAACTTTAATCCTGAGGTTAAGGATGGAGTGACCAGTCTGGGTGAAGTGATGACAAACAGAGAATACAGATTCTTATGTACTCAGCCCCACAAACCTAATACATATTATTGTTACATTGATGATATTTTTATAATATGGACAGAAGGAGAAGAAAGCCTTTTAGATTTCCACAAATCATTTAATTAATTTCACCCATCAATAAACCTTAAATATTTTGTTAGGTAACTCCTGTTAACCTGGTCTTATCTGTCGATAATAACACTGGGTCAATCAGGAATCTGGTAATATCATTTTCTTATGGTTTGCCAGGATTATTAGTTTACCTGATTCTCGCCAGCTATGCTGAGAATTTAAATAACAAAAGTTTCTGTTTCTCTATTATACATGCAAGCTACTGCAAATAAAATCATTTAGTGATTGTTTTCATTAGTTTTAACCTGATAATATTTAAATCATTGTAATGATATATGCTTATTGATTTGCTTTATTCAAATATTGCTTATTATTTCTAATAATTATTTTAATAAACTAACGCCTAGATTTAGAGTTTGGCGTTAGCCGTCAAAAGCAGCGTTAAGGGGTCCTAACGCCGCTGGTATTTAGAGCCAGGCAGGAAAGGGTCTAGCGCTCACTTTCATTCCGTGACTCGAGGCTACCGCAGATCCCCTTACGTCAATTGCGTGTCATATCTTTTTTATGGGATTTGCCTAACGCTGGTATTTTGAGTATTGGAAGAAGTGAGCAGTAGACCCTCTACCAACAAGACTCCTACCGCCAAAAAAAGTCAGTAGTTAAGAGCTTTATGGGCAAACACCGGAACATAAAGCTCTTAACTACTGTGCTATAAAGTACACTAACACCCATAAAATACCTATGAACCCCTAAACCGAGCCCCCCCCCCAGATTGCAAACACTATAATAAAAATGTTTAACCCCTAATCTGCCGCTCCGGACACCGCCGCAACCTACATTATACCTATGAACCCCTAATCTGCTGCCCCTAACATCGCCGACAACTATATTATATTTATTAACCCCTAATCAGCCAATTGGATTGACCTCGCATTCTATTGGCAGTTCAGATCAGCCAATAGAATGCGAGGTCAATCCGATTGGCTGATTGGATCAGCCAATTGGATTTTTCTTACCTTAATTCCGATTGGCTGATAGAATCCTATCAACCAATCGGAATTCAAGGGACGCCATCTTGGATGACGTTCCTTAAAGGAACCCTTATTCGTCGTTCGTCCGTCGGTTGAAGAGAATGGCTCCGCTTCGGATGGATGAAGATAGAAGACGCCGTTGGATGAATACTTCTACCGGATGAAGGACCTCTTCTTGCACCACTTGGATGAAGACTTCTACCTGATGGATGACATCATCTTGCTCCGCTTGGATGAAGAATTCGGCTCGGCTGGGTGAAGACGACTCAAGGTAGGGAGATCTTCTGGGGGTTAGTGTTAGGTTTATTTAAGGGGGGTTTGGGTGGGTTAGAGTAGGGGTGTGTGGGTGGTGGTTTTTAATGTTGGGGGGGTTGTATTTTTTTTTACAGGTAAAAGAGCTGATTACTTTGGGGCAATGCCCAGCAAAAGCCCTTTTAAGGGCTGGTAAAAGAGCTGATTACTTTGTAATTTAGAATACGGTAGGGCATTTTATTATTTTGGGGGGATTTTTTATTTTATTAGGGGGCTTAGATTAGGTGTAATTAGTTTAAACTTCTTGTAAAAAATGTTAATTTTCTGTAATTTAGTGGGGGGTTTTTGTATTATAGATTAGTTTATTTAATTGTATTTTAGTTTAGCTAATTGTAGTTAATTTAATTAATTTATTACTAATGTAGTGTTAGGTGTATTTGTAACTTAGGTTAGGATTTATTTTACAGGTAATTTTGTAATTATTTTAACTAGGTAGCTATTAAATAGTTATTAACTATTTAATAGCTATTGTACCTAGTTAAAATAAATACAATTGGAGTGAGTGAGATAAGTAGAGCGCTGGAAACTACGATTCCAAACACCTCACAAAAGAAAAGTACTTCTAACTTTAAATTTAAATTGAAAAAAAGTGGGGCGTGAGGGCGCTAATTAAAGCTTAAGGAATCCAAAGTGTGTATGATATGACAACAGTGTCTCGTGTGATTATGTGAAGAGAATGATTTTCCTAAAAGTTTGAATTGAATAAACAAAAGTGCAATTCTATTGCAAGGCGGTGTGTATTTATAACTGCTTGTTTCTATTAAGTTGAATAAAGAAGGCAATATGCAGCTATGTTGATATAACAGCTAATGTGAAAGGTCGTGGGTAATAGATGAATCTCTCCTAGGTTCCAAACTGGAAACTGGAATAGGTGCGATGTGCAAAAATACTGATTAGAATTGTGAGGGCAAAGAGGATGTGAATTAAATAATTATGTGTGAAATAAAGTTGATAGCGTGTATAAATAGACCAACGAAAATAGGGTTAGTGTGGATAAACCTCTAGGCAAAATTGATTAATGTTGATAAACATCTAGGCAAAATTAATTAGTGTTCTATAAGTTGATACATGATATATTTACATTTGCATACAAAGAAAACTAAAAGAGAAACTATGATCTCAAAATATAAATTTATTAAACAAATGCTATTGCTGAATAAGAATTTTTAAGATAAGGGGACGTCTCCCCAAAATTAAAATACTAATATGTGATAAAAAAAGCTTGAAAATAATGTCAAAATAGATGCGTTACAATGTAGAATAAAAGTTAAATCTCTGGTAGCAAGATCTGTGACACCTGTATTTACCGTTACAAGGAAATATTCTGCAACAAATAGGGTACAATTGTTCCGTTTTTGTCCAAAGTCTTTAGGATGTTTGTTAGATACTTATAGTATGAGTTACCTTGTCCTTCTGTGCAAAGTTTTTTTCAATTAAAATAAATACAAAGATGCCTGTAAAATAAATCTAAATCCTAAAATAGCTACAATGTAAATATTAGTTATATAGTAGCTATATTAGGGTTTATTTTATAGGTAAGTATTTAGTTTTAAATAGGAATAATTTATTTAATTATAGTAAATTTATTTTGTTTAATTAAAATTATATTTAAGTTAGGGGGGTGTTAGGGTTAGACTTAGGTTTAGGGGTTAATAACTTTATTATAGTAGCGGTGGGGGCGTCAGATTAGGGGTTAATAAGTGTAGGTAGGTGGCGGCGATGTTAGGGAGGGCAGATTAGGGGTTAATACAATTTATTATAATGTTTGCGAGGCGGGAGTGCGGCGGTTTAGAGGTTAATACATTTATTATAGTGGAGGCGAGGTCCGGTCGGCAGATTAGGGGTTAATAAGTGTAGGTAGGTGGTGGCGGCGACGTGGGGGGGGCAGATTAGGGGTTAATAAATATAATGTAGGTGTCGGCGATGTTAGGGACAGCAGATTAGGGGTTCATAGGTATAATGTAGGTTGCGGCTGTGTCCGGAGCGGCAGATTAGGGGTTAATAATATAATGTAGGTGTCAGCGATAGCAGGGGCAGCAGATTAGGGGTTAATAAGTGTAAGGTTAGGGGTGTTTAGACTCGGGGTTTATGTTAGGGTGTTAGGTGTAGACTTAGAGAGTGTTTCCCCATAGGAAACAATGGTGCTGCCTTAGGAGCTGAACGCTGTTTTTTTGCAGGCGTTAGGGGTTTTTTTCAGCCAGCTCAGCCCCATTGTTTCCTATGGGGATATTGTGCACAAGCACGTTTTTCCAGCTTACCGCTACCGTAGGCAACGCTGGTATTGAGAGTTGAAGTGGAGCTAAATTATGCTCAACACTCCCCTTTTCTGAGGCTAACGCAGCCATTCAGACAACTAAATACCAGCGTTGTCTTAAGGGTGTGCTGGAAAAAAAAAGCAGCGTTAGCCCCGCGGGTCTTTACTAACAAAACTCTAAATCTAGGCCTAAGTTTGCTTATTGATCTGGTCTCAGTTTAATTAATAGACAAATCAGAACTAAAAGGAATCAGGTTTTATATCCATTATCCTTTGCAAATGATATAATTCAGAGTGTTATTAAATTGCACACATTGCCCCTGCAAAGTTGGTAACCGCTATTATATATATAATGAGTTACATTATCAGAATGATATAGAGGTTCCATAATATTTATTGTGTCTAAATACATAATACACTTTGCATGTACACTACTGAAATAATAATAATAATAATAAGGATAATATTCCCAACAGACAGAAGGAGAAGAAAGCCTTTTAGATTTCCACAAATCATTTAATTAATTTCACCCGTCAATAAACCTTAAAATTGACTTTTCAAATCATAGTGTGAATTTCTTGGACTGCACAATAACTGTCACCAATGGCATCCTTCATTCATCTGTATACAGAAAACCCACAGACAGGTACAGCTACCTCCACAATTCCAGCTTCCATCCCAATCACACCAAACAAGGTATCATCTACAGCCAGGCTATCAGATATCACCGCATTTGCTCTGACACAAAAGACAAAGATCAGCACCTGAGTACACTGTCAGAGTCATTTAGGCAAAAGGGCTACAAGGAAAGGACAATATCTAAAAAAAATCAAATCTGCCCTAAAAACACCACAGGAAAGGCTCCTACAATACAAAGAAAAGAAAAACAAAACAAGAACCCCTCTAGTAGTCACTTACAACCCTATTCTGGAAGGAGTACGCAAAATTATTAAAGAGCTACAACCACTAATTTCAGAGGACCCCACACTCAAAAAAATATTTCCTGAACCCCCATACAAGCATTCAAACAACCGCCTAACCTGAGACAGAGATTGGTCCGCAGCAAATTAACCACAGAACAGAAGCTTACACAGAATGGCATAGCACGATGCAACAAATCACTCTGCCAACTGTGTTAACATATATGTGACAACAACACAGCCAGACACAACAACGCATCATATAATATTAAAGGATCCAATTCGTGCTCATCTGCTAATGTGGTGTACATGATACAGTGTACAGCGGGTGACAGAGGTTGCTACATTGGAGAAACTGGCCTAAAGCTGCATCTCAGAATGAATCTACACAGACACTCGATCAAAAACCACAAGGCAAAGGAATATTGTACCCCTGTTGGTCATCACTTCACCAAGACTGGGCACTCCATCCTTAACCTCAGGATTAAAGTTCTTAAAGGGAATTTCAAAGACTCTCATGATCACACATTTCAACACCAGAAATGAAGGACTTAATGTAAACTCTGGCTTTCTCACACACTACCATACTCAAACGCTGCGGAATCTGTTGGCGCTCTACAAATACCTGATAATAATAATAACTTTCTATAATGTCATTTTATCGTCCTATATTGGTTTCTTTTTCCTTTTGTTTTTCCTTTCATCTTGCCTATTTACTCTCCTCTGTTTATTTACTCTTTCTTGCTATTCTCAGCTATTTTCTTCTTCAGACACATCATCTGCTTTTTATGACACCCCTCTCACCCCCCTTCCTCCCTTCCATTTGTTGTATGTGATGTGTATCTATATCAGATTGATCAGTATTGCTTCAGACCTGAGGAAGAGAGGAAAACTCTCTAAAGCTTGTCTTTGAAATATTATGTTAGTCCAATAAAAAAGGTATCACTGCATACTGCAATACTTTTTTTTGAGCTATATATATATATATATATATATATATATATATATATATATATATATATATATATATATATATATATATATGTGTGTGTGTGTGTGTGTGTGTGTGTGTGTGTGTGTGTGTGTGTGTAGTTTGTTGCTCAGCCACTGTAATTTTTTTACTTCTGAGAGATTAGTGGACATTTCCAGCCCTGTATATAGATTTCAGAGGTCTGATAAAGGGGAAATATTCCCTAAAATATCACAGAGTAAACAGACACACACACACACATATATATATATATATATATATATATATATATATATATATATATATATATATATATACGCATACAAATACTGTATATATATTCACATACAATGTATAGACAGACAGATAGATCATATATAACTAAATAGGCTCTGTAAATTAATTAACATGGCCATAGTTATACAGTACAGCCAATTAAAACCTTTAGCACCTGTTTTATTGAGAAATACCAGAGCACCTCTGCTGTGCAGGCTGATTTACTATTATGCGTGGGAGTGCGCTTTGTATTTCTTATTGGTGCAGGCAGTACAGTTTTTGATTGGCTGTACAACCTGGTGGAAAATGTTTGCCAAACAGGCTTTGGCGGATGAACAGTCAGGGAACACAACAGTAGAAATCTTCAGGGGATATAAGAAGTTTTAAAAACTCTAAACCAATATCTGGAAATCCTAAGCATTTGATAGCTAAGCACTTATAAATATATATGTTTTTAAGGTTTGTTGTTCTTTTAATAAGGGTTATTTGTTGAGTAACATATCTACTATATACATCTTAAACAAAAAAGTGTCATTATTTCTGCATCATCCTGTCACGTATGGCAAAGAGAATGAAACAAATGCCAGAGTTTGACATTTCCCTCTAGCAAACGGTTTGTGAAACAGAACTACGCAGTTCTGTACAGGTTTAAGCAGTGATGGGACAGCCAAACCAGTCTGTATCAAACTCTGCATGTAATATTTTATCAGGCTCCATCAAGTCTGCTTCCTTTTGTTAACTACGGTCCAGACCATGTAAGGAAATACAAACAGCGTCACCAGCCTGCAATGAACATTCTACGATCCAGTTAGTTTGTGGAATTTCAACAGTCATTTATTTTACCTCTTTATCAAGTCAGGTACCACAAAATCAGTCACCAGAACTGTCTAAAGTAAGATATCGATATCGAAGACAGACCAGACTAGGCTTTCACAAACGTAAAAATAAAAATATTCTATTTTGTTAAAGCTTTTTATTTGTAAATAAAACCATTTTGTTTTCTATGTGCAAAATGTTTTTAGACAAATTTGTGCTCCTGTGTCACTCCAGATGAGCCAGCGAGATGTCAGCATACACACATATGCTTGACTGCAACTTTCAGTATGTGTTAAACTTACTTTTAAACTTTTTTAAGGATTTAAAGGGACAGCAAACCCCCAACATTTTCTTTCATGATTTGGATAAAACATACAATTTTAAACAACTTTCCAGTCTACTTTTATTATCACATATGCTTCATTCTCTTGTTATCCTTTGCTGAAAGAACATCATTACACTACTGGCAGCTAGCTGAACACATCTAGTTAGCAAATCAAAAGAGAAAAATATGTGCAGGCACCAATCGACAGCTAGCTCCCACTAGTGTGTGATATGTGCATATTATTTTTCAAGAAAGGATACCAAGAGAACAAAGCACATTTAAAAATAGAAGTTAATTTAAAAGTGTCTTAGAATGACGTGCTCTATCTGAATCATGCAAGTTTAAACGGACATAAAAGTGCAAAAAAAAAAAAAAAGCTCTGTTTTACATTATTTCATTATTGTACTGTTGCTTGCATATAACTATGTGCTTAACACCTGCAAATGGGTTAGATTACAAGTGGAGCGCTATTTATTGCTCCCAATCAAGCGTTACCTGCGCTCAAAGTAAACTTTTCGAGTAGCACAAGTTGAAAGAAAAACATTTTCACACAAGCACTAACCCGACGCGTGCAGAAAGCTGAAATTATAAAATTGTGACCGCATTAACGTATTCCCATATATATGTATGTATCTCTATGTTAAAGCCTTTGCATGCGAAAATCATTCTAGTGTAAATTGAGATTGCACTCATGCGTTCACATTTACTTTCAACTTGTAATATGAGCAATCCTTCCGATGTGCGCAAACAGCCATGATAAACCCGATGTCGCTTGCGCAAAACATCTAGTATCTGGCCTATAGATAGCAACACACTACTAGGCGCTAGCTGGTCACATCTTTTGAACCAATGACAAGAAACAAATGTGTGTATCCACCAATCACCAGCTAGATCCCAGTGGTGCATTTCTGCTACTGACTCTACCTAGGTATGCTTTACAACAAATGATGCCAAGAGCATGGGGTAAATTTGATAACAGAGGTAAACTGTTACTTTTACATGTATTATCTAAATCCCGAACATTTAATCTTGAGTTTCATGTCACTTTAAAACACACAATAAAATGTTGGGAAAATTTATTTTATTTAAATCAACATCTGAAGGAGTCAGGTGAATACATTAAAAAAATAACAATATATGTATTACAATGTATGCTTTTTCACTAACTTTCTTCTAAAGACGACCAACTACAAAACACAGTCAGGATATTACATTCTTTGTCACCCTGGGCTGTGACTTACCTGCACTTACCCTCATATGCTACATCTGTAATTGTCCTATGTGCATTTCATTTTCTCAATCAGCTCTTGGGAACAGTAGTTAAAATGATAGTGCTAAATATTATAGGGTCCTATTAATTAGTATGTACGTCATACAGATGTGAAATTCCTGGGAATTGGTGCCCACCATAAGTACAGACTTCTGTACTGTATATAATACGAGATATAATTGTGAAAGGCTGTACATTGCTATCATGCTACATTTATATATGGAAGGGAGTAAACATTAAAATGATGATTAGATACATGAACTTTAAACAGAGTATGTCCCAAAGTGACATAAATCATGTGTACTCTGCATGGATGGCAGGTTACTGAAATGTCAGATATTAAAAGGGACATGAAACCCAATTATTATTATTTTTAACCATTCAGATTGAAACTACAATTTTAAACAACATTCCAGTTGAATTCTACTATGCAATTTGCTTCATTCTCTTGCTATCCTTTGTTGAAGAAACAGCACTATACATGGGCAAACCAATAACATGAGACATATGTGTGCCGCCAACAATAAGCAGCTCCGGAACCTACCTAGGTATGCTTTTTAACAAAGGATATCGAGTACAAAACAAATGAGATAATATAAGTTAATTGAAAAGGTTTATAAAATTGCATGTTCTATCTGAGTTGTAAAATAAAATTTGTGTTTCATGTCCCTTTAACAGAAAGTGTCCACCTCCTTATTAATAAATGTTATCACTCCCGGTGCCTTACACAGTCCCTTAAACAGATAGCTACATAGTCTCATTCTGAACTTCACACTCTGCCACTGCAATTATCTTAGCACTCTCACAAATAATGCATATTCTATGCAATTTATATTGGGAGTTTTTGAAAGAGTAAAGTGGGTGGAGCTAAAGAAACTGTCAGTCAAGACTGTAATCTGCTTACTTCATTGCTCTGCTGCAAAGTGTCCCCAGGAAGGTGGTTGAGTGAGTTACTGGTCCATATCACAGATGCCACAGGGCATGGACACAACCATTTAGCATGTGCAGCCCCTCCAGTTGCACTTTTATTTACTTTATGAACTATGCACACAAGCTTTGGTCTCCTACACCAGTGTCATGTGTGCTTTATTGCTCCCCTGGGAAATATAGGTCAATTTGCTTCTTACTCACAGCAGCACAAACATTTCTACTGATGCTGTCACCTTAGTCACCCTCACTGTTTTCCTTAATAACAGCTCTAGAAATAGGGCAATTCATTTCTATATTGTGCAACGTTTCAGTTGTGCAAATCAGTAAGCACTAATCTTACTCTACTTTTTAAAGACACACACATACATATACACACACATACATATACACACACACATACATATACACACACACATACATATACACACACACATACATACGCACACACATACATACGCACACACATACATATACACACACACATACATATACACACACATACATATACACACACATACATACACACACACATACATACACACACATATACACACACACACATACATATACACACACATACATATACACACACATACATATACACACACATACATATACACACACATACATATACACACACATACATATACACACAAATACACATACACACACACACATACATATACACACACATACATATACACACACATACATATACACACACATACATATACACACACACATACACATACACATACACACACATACATATACACACACATACATATACACACACATACATATACACACACATACACATACACATACACACACATACATATACACACACATACATATACACACACATACATATACACACACATACACGAGGGGCAGATAATGGACTTTGTGTATTGCTTTCTGAGCTATAAACTAAATAGATACAATTGACTTAAACAATATTACTTTTTTTTTTTAATTATCGTATCCAGAAACACACACTTTAAAAGGGTCACTAAACTCTGCACAAATGCCAGAAATTATGAATGCAAATTTATGATGAGGATGTATTATGCAAAAGTGCTTTTTAATTATATTACTTGTGTAAATATTGATGAAATAAATTGAATAGTTTTAGTTTCTCATTCCATTAATGGGTGCTAGTGCCACCATGTTGTAACTAAGTTAAAAGTATGTTCTTCTTAACAGCCATCAGGGAAGTAATCTACACTGGGCAAAACTTGGGGTATTACAGGGCTCTCAAGAGACAAACAGCCTACTGTATGTCACTGTAAGCTATGACTGCTAAAAACAAATATTTCCCAACACTTACTTTACCACAAATATAAAAATTCCTATAAAACGAAAGTACTTCTGTAGCAGTTCTGAACTCTTCACTTTATGGTCTGGTTGAATAAGGTTACAGCAAGTTGTTTAGCTGTATATGTGATCAAGTTTCCTCTAATTATACATGGGAGACAGTCGTTCAGTAATTTATAGGTACCTCTGCAATAGGCCACCTGCACTACAGCTGTCAATCATACACACTAGGACAATAGCCAAAGGAACTCACATACATGTAACTACTCATAGCAGCAGTGTGATTAATATGTCACAAAACAAGATCCACTTATGCAGGTACTTTAGTCCTGAGACTCCAAGCTAAAATGGAATGAATCATGTTGAAGTCTATAGAGTTTAACACTTTGTCAGCCAAACAAGGCAGCTTCAATTTCAGTTATTATAAGTTTGGTATGGTAACAAATTGATGTTTACATATAGAATGTTGTCCTATATTAAGGGTTAATGTTGTGATGATTTTTTTAAACCTCAGAAAACTACACATCTGGGGAATTAAAGAGACAGGGAAGCCCAAATTAAACTTTTATGTATCACACAGAGCATATAATTAAAAAAAATCCAGTTAATATCTATTACCTTTTTCTCTTGGTCTCTTTCTAGAAATATAGTCCTTTTAGTCAAGAGCATACTGAGGTAGGCTTAGGAGCGTGCATGTATCTGTCCTGAGCTCTACATTGTTACAGACATTCTTGCAAACATAGCTGCCATTTTGTGCTCAAGAGATGTACACACTCCTAAGCCTATCACAGCAAGTTCTTACACTGAAAATTTGGTTTAACTTTTTCAGCCAGACATCATTCTCATGAAGAGCTCATAAGATGCAGACCGCGCTATATGTTCAATATTGTATGATTTCCCACACTTTTTTAATGGGCTATATTAGCCCCGCCAACAGACTACTTGGAAATTCCCACCAACCACCCAGATTTGGCCACCAACTGCCAAGACATATCCGAGAAACCCCCCACTATCCATCTGTGACACCAACCCCTGTATGTGACCCCACCCACAAAATGGCAGCATGTTCTTTATCCTCATAGGTGTTACTGGCTATTTAGCTTTATCCTCTAAAAGAAAAATAGCAAAATGCTCAACGGCAGGGAGCTGATTGGACTAATAAAATATACTTTTAGTTTATTTACATAAAATAGCATTAAAATCCTAAATGAAATATGATCTGGTACATTATTATTATTTTTTATCTAATAGAAGGCATTTCCTGTCTTGAATAAATCAATGTTTTCTTGTGACACTGCCAGACACATGTCCTCCCCCCTCCATTAAAATCAAAACAGCAGTATTTGTTTTAATTTCAATTTCAACAGCTTTAACTTTATAAAAATGTGTTCATGCTTTTTCACATGCATGATAGAAAATGTTTACGTAAAATGCCCCGTTAAACTTCCCTTTAATGGGACACAAAACCCAATTTTTTTCTTTCATGATTCAGATAGAGCATGTAATTTTAAGCAACTTTTCAAATAAAGCAGCAAGAGAACGAAGAACAATTGATAGAAGTAAATTAGAAAGTTGTTTAAAATTACTGATCTATCTGAATCATGAAAGAAAAAAAATGGATTTTGTGTCCCTTTAACATTGATTACTGGAAATAAACAGTAATTGGTTGTTACTATCTATAGTTTCACATTAAAAGTAATATATATATATATATATATATATATATATATATATATATATATATATATATTTATGCACCAGAAATTGTATCCAGATGTTTTTGCAATGTGGAGAACAAAGTACGTGTTTTAAAGCCATTAAAAACTGTTATTTTGTAAGCAAAATTGACATTGATCTGCCATCCCGAGACACGGCTCTGAAATATTGTTTATCCTATCGCTTTTTCTATAGCCAATTAGGGAAAGATATGAGTGAAGCAATTACTGTGCTACACGCAGGAGGACGAAGATTTCTGTATTGCACAAAATGTGATCTTGACCCTCTAGGGAGTGTAAGGGAAAAAAGGCAACAAAAAGTAATATTATTATCAGTTTCTTGTACAGCAGTGTTTCTCAACTGCGATCAGGTTTTCATTATAGCTGAACCAGTGCACAGGTGAAATAATCAGCTGATGGGTGAGTGCAGGTTGGTTACTGATCAGCTGTGCACTGGTTCAGCTATAATGAAAACCTGGCCTGTTGGTGGTAGTTGAGGACCGTGGTTGAGAGACACTGTTGTACAGTGCAATAAAGTTCCGTAGCGCTGGGTACAGAGATAGGGTATACAATGACAAAACATCTGTGATAAGATATAAAAACATAGACTATACAAATCTAGTATATAAATGTAAAGTATAGTACTAGCGCTTCCTTTTTGAAAGAACTGAATCAATCTCCTGGTCACATAGGTCGGATCAATGAAATTGTTCCTCATGGAGTATGGTAAAACTATTTAGCACTCCTAACGCTGCTCTCTGTATAGGAAGTTTTTTTCTGTGAGTCACCCCTTAGTGAGCACTGTAAAAGGATAGAAACGCATATTGATTTAAGTATAGATTTTTAAAATAACATGAGCACGCTAATTGAATAAAATAGTTAGTATGCACTGAATAAAAGCAAAGTGCTCTCAATTGTGCATCCCTCTGGGAAGAAGTGATCCATTCCACATTCGTCTGCTAAACCGCTTCAGATCGTCATGCGCTCGTCCTACGGGTGCCTGAGATGGACAGAATACCTTGATGTGTTTTGTCCAGACACGGCCAGACTCTTTCAAGAGGTATTCACATGAAGAGTTTACTGGCCGTTTAGCTAGTGGTGTCAATTCTGATTGGTCACAGTGCTATATGGCATAACCATAGACATGAGCATACTGAATTGATTGACATATTACAAAATTATTTGTACGACTTCCATCCTGCCATTAGCAGCCTGTGGTGAATTGTTCCCGCCGTGCATTTCACCCTAGCTGCCATTGCCATTATTTTTGTAGGTCACTTGGTGTCATCCTACGGTTGTTGAGTGACATTTCGAGTCAGTTGTATCTGTTGTCCCCAGTATTTGCTGTTTGACTTTGTTCTTATGAACCGCCATCTTTGAAATTTTATGGATGGAAGCAACTTAACGCTCACTGTATCCCTCTGCCAGTAAAGCCAGAATTGGACCCTTCTTTCCCTCACTCAAATCTTTTAAACTCTTGGTTTGGTTGATCGTAAATTTTTGCTTACGATTACTTTTGGGGTACTACTAGCGCGTTTTTTTGCCATCCGGATGGTCCTATTGCAAGAGGATACTGATGACCACAACAGTGGTATATATAATATAAGAAATGCTCTAATTGACAATCTTTAATTTTGTATTTTTTTTTTTTTTTAATTTAGCTGTATCTATATCACGAAATGTGAAATCTTCTGTTTGTATAATAATAGTTTACACTGCCTCTATGCCTATAGCCATCAGATTATTATTGTGTTAAATAAAATAATTGAGTCAGCTCTAATGCCCAACAGCTGAGCTAAACCTTTCCCTTTGGCAAAATTCACAGTGCAATATTTTTTTTTTTTATTATTTTTCACTTTATTTCAAGTTCTGTAAAGGCAATTACTACAGAGCTATCATGTGTTCTGCAATTATGTTATATGTGGGAAAGCAATACGCAAAACTTAACCTTCCATAAATCCAGAAAGGAAATGCAAAACCTATTTCAGTGCAATTTTTTCCTACTATAAAAACAGAGAGAAATATATTAAAGAGATAGTCTAATGCAAAAATAAAAGGATCTAATTAAGAGCAGATACTTTTATTCTGTGCCTGAGCTTCCCTTCTTAACTGAGTGTTTAACCCCTGCAATGAGCTTAAAGGGACATTTTTTTTAATGATTCAGATAGAGATATCTAGATAGGTAGCGTGCACACGTCTGTGGCACTACATGACAGGAAATAGTGCTGCCATCTAGTGCTCTTGCAAATGTATAACACTGTTGCAAAACTGCTACCATATACTGCTGCAGTCACGTGCACGCTTCTGGCCTTACCTTCCTGCTTTTCAACAAAGGATAACAAGAAAACAAAGAAAATTTGATAATAGAAGTAAATTAGAAAGATGTTTAAAATTGTATGTTCTGTTTTAATTATAAAAAAATATTTTGGGTTTAATGTCCCTTTAAACACAGAATATTTATGCAACATCAATTGTTAATGGTGTTGCAAAAGAACTGCAGACAAAATAAACTTTTTAAAAGCATTTAAAACTTGTTTGTTTTGCAGACCTGGGACACACCCCTAGAAAAGCCTCTTGAATATTGTTTATGTCACATCCTTTACTGTGGCCAATGAGAGAAAGGTGTGATTATAAACTAATAATTGTGCAGAATGTAGGAGGGTCAGGGTACTGAATAAAAAGCATTGCAGCAGAAAAAAACAAATTTCCAAAGTTAAATTACGGGGAAACAGGCAAAATCAACAATGAATGTGCATTACAAAGCTTTTTTACAAATATGTAAACATTTTATTGTGGATATACTTTTTATACAGTTTAATGTCCCTTTGAGCCCCAGTCAGGAGTTAGAACATATTGATTGGCCAGTTATTGGCAGCTACATGCATATGCCACTCCTAACTGGCTGACCAGCTTTGTCCTGCTCACAGCCAGTCAATTTGGAACTTTTTTTTTGCTTGAACAACATATGGCCTGAAAAAGATAAAACTTTACTAATCCTACAGCTCAATCTCTACTCACATCAAGCCGAGATTTATTCTAAGATTTGTAGACTTTACATCACTTATGTATACAGTAAAATGTGCAATAAACTTTAGTTAAGAAGTCATTTATTTATATTGATGCTATCACAAAAACAGAGGACCTGTTAAGCAATCCGACAATAAATACTAAACAGGAGGCATTGCTATTAAAGGTTACAATGTGGGTAATTGTTAAAGGGACAGTAAACACTGTGTTGTGTTGCTAAAGGCTAACGAATCAGCCTAGTCTTATGTTTTTAAAATAAATGAACATCCTTTTTACTGCAATTGTTTATCAATATTAAAACTCCAGCCACCATTTGCCTTATTTGGAGCCAATCGGGTATTTAGTCTGCAGACAACAAGGCTAACCACAGTCATTATGTTAGTATAAATGCATTGTTTCACAGTTGCTATCAGTTAAAGGGACAGTCTACTCCAGACTTTCTATTGTTTATAAAGGATAGATAATCCCTTTATTACCCACTCACCAGTCTTGCATAACCTTCATGGTTATATTAATATACTTTTTACCTCTGTGATTACCTTGTATCTAAGCCTCTGCAGACTGCCCCATTGTTTCAGTTCTTTTTACAGACTTGCATTTTAGCCAATCTGTGCCCTCTCATAAATAACTCCATGGGAGTGAGCACAATATTATCTATTTGGCACACTTGAACTAGCGCTGTCTAAATGTGAAAAACTCTCAAAATGTTCTAGGATATGAGGCGGCCTTCATAGGCTTAGAAATTAGCATATGAGCCTACCTAGGTTTCGCTTCAAACTAAGAATACCAAGAGAACAAAGCAAATGTTATAACTAAATGTAAGAGACATGGAGCAGAAAAAACAAATGTGGGGCAGTCAAGGGGGTCAAATAATTTCCTATATGTGTTACTGGCAACTAAATAGGTACAATGATTGAGTTGTATGTTACTGACAGCCAATAGGTAAAATGACTGCTCAGTTGTGAAAAATATACATGTGGGATCAAGAGTGGAGGCTAAGGAAGAGCTTTTTGGGGGGAATTGTGTGACCCACCTACGATCATATCAAGTCACTGACAGATTGTCTGAATCTTTATCGTTTCATATTAAATTCCATGTACCTTAAAGGGACATGAAACACATTTTTTCTTTCATGGTTCAGATAGAGGATACTATTTTAAACAACTTTACAATTTATTTCTATTATATAATTTGCATCATTCACTTTGTACCCTTTAATGAAGAAGTAGCAATGCACTACTGGGAGCTAGCTGAAATCACTAAGTGAGCCAATAAGGTGAGACATATGTGCAGCCACCAATCAGCAGCAGCTACCTAGGTATTATTTTCAACAAAGGTTATCAAGATAACAAAAACAACAAAAAAGATAATAGATGTAAATTGGAAAGTTGTTTAAAATCACATGCTCTATCTAAATTGGGTAAAATGACACGTTTTTAAAAAGTAGGCAGGAATAAGTAAAATAATTGTACTAAATTGTATGCCAATTTGCTCATTAAATCAATTTAGTGATGCTCACATTGTATATACCAGCAATTAACTAGCAATTGTATTTCCAAAGATCTGCATACAAATAATTGTTTGAAAACATATAAAACATTTCTTAGTACAATTTGAAGGGCTTTGATATTGCACAGCAGTACATGGATACACCCCTTAAAGGGAATTTAAAAGGGACATGAAACCCAAAATGTTTCTTTCCAATTTATTTCTATTATCAAATCTACTTTGTTCTCTTGGTAACCTTTGTTGAAGTGCATACCTAGGTAGTGTGCACGTGCTGGAACACTATATGACAACACTTGTGCAAGAATGCGTCTAACAATGTTATGTGCATTTCAGCACTAGATGGCAGCAGTGTTTGTATAAGGTATAACATGTAGTGCTCAAGACAACTAGTGCACGCTAAAAACTTGTTGAAAACAAATGTAAATTGCATAAAACAGAAATTGGGGTTCATGTCCCTTTAAAAAAAAATAATTAATCTCCCATAATCTTTTTAATTAAAGGGACAATAAACCCCAAATTTTTCTTTTATGATTTAGGTAGAGAATACAATTTTAAACAACATTCCAATTTACTGATATTAATCTAATTTGTTTCATTCTTTAGATATTCTTTGTTGAAGAAATAGCAATGCACATGGGTGAGCCAATCACATGAGGCATCTATGTGCAGCCCCCAGTCAGCAGCTACTGAGCATTGAGAAAGTTGTTTAAAACTGCATGTTCTTAAGGACTTCCATATTCCTAATAAAAAAAAATTCGCTTATTTGCAAGCACGACACTTTGCCCTTAAGTTGGTAAAAGACTTTGGTTGGGAATGGTCCCTAGGCTTACTTGAGAACTGGATCCTATTAGCTAAGAATGGCTTAACATCCATCTCCTATATATACCAGAGATTGGCCTCTCTTAAAGGCCCAGAAACATTAGAAAACCTGCAGGCTAAGTGGACAAATACTCTATCAGAGAATTTAGGAGAAACTTCTGTAATTACCTTATCAATTCAAGCGATAGCTCGTGCTACCCTCTCCGCTACGTGGAGAGAGACACACATTAAATTATTATTTATGACATATTTCTCACCGGAGAAGGGAGCTAAATGCCGAAGTGATACTTTTAATAAATGTCCAAAATGTTCCTAACCTTCGGCTAACCTCATCCATATGTTCTGGTATTGTCCAAAAATAAGGAATTGTTGGCAGAAAACACAATACTGGATGGTCAACGTACTAGGAATATCCTCACTGTCATTATCTCCTTTAAATATAATTTTTCCACTGGAGGACTTTGGCCTCCCTCGAGATAAACTTAAAATAGTTACTTTGATCATTCTCGCTGTACGATATTTAATACTGAAGAAGTGGAAATCACGAGCAATACCAAGTATACTAGAGATAAAGAATTGTTTGAAGAAGCAATGCATAATAGAACAGCTAGATACCAACCTACAGAATGACCAAGAAGTGGGGAATTTCTTCTCTAAACGGTCAGACTTCATTAAAGCTTTACCTACAAGCGAAATTGAACATTTAATTTATCCCTTTAGAAATACGGAGCTGGTTCTTCTGGGAATTTGGTAGATCTCTGCAAGTTAACTAATGAATAATTAAGGCCCTGATCTTCTTTGTTTATTCAGCTTGCTCTTTTCTTCTTCCTTCCCCTCCCTCCTTGCTTCCCCCCTTCTTTTTTTTTTTTTTTTTGTGTGTTGTGTTTTGTTTTTGTGTTTTTATTATTTAAAAACAAGGGAAAAAAAGGGTTGCGGAAAAAGAAAAAAGGGCATCAGATAGACAGGTTTAAAGTGTCATACTGTGTATTGGATGAGAGTAAAAATGTACTTTATAGTTTTGATTAAGTTCTGTCATTATAAGAACTGATATTGATGTTTTTCCCTTTTTTCCTTATTTTTTGTCTTTTCTCTCATCTATACATGAAATTATGTTGTAATGAAATTCCTGATGCTTGTTAATTAAAAAAAAAAACTGCATGTTCTTTCTAAATCATAAAAGAAGAAAATTGGGTTTCATGTCCCTTTAAGGACACTATATATATATATATATATATATATATATATATATATATATATATATATATATATATATATATATATATATATATATATACATACAGGGAGTGTAGAATTATTAGGCAAATGAGTATTTTGACCACATCATCCTCTTTATGCATGTTGTCTTACTCCAAGCTGTATAGGCTCGAAAGCCTACTACCAATTAAGCATATTAGGTGATGTGCATCTCTGTAATGAGAAGGGGTGTGGTCTAATGACATCAACACCCTATATCAGGTGTGCATAATTATTAGGCAACTTCCTTTCCTTTGGCAAAATGGGTCAAAAGAAGGACTTGACAGGCTCAGAAAAGTCAAAAATAGTGAGATATCTTGCAGAGGGATGCAGCACTCTTAAAATTGCAAAGCTTCTGAAGCGTGATCATCGAACAATCAAGCGTTTCATTCAAAATAGTCAACAGGGTCGCAAGAAGCGTGTGGAAAAACCAAGGCGCAAAATAACTGCCCATGAACTGAGAAAAGTCAAGCGTGCAGCTGCCAAGATGCCACTTGCCACCAGTTTGGCCATATTTCAGAGCTGCAACATCACTGGAGTGCCCAAAAGCACAAGGTGTGCAATACTCAGAGACATGGCCAAGGTAAGAAAGGCTGAAAGACGACCACCACTGAACAAGACACACAAGCTGAAACGTCAAGACTGGGCCAAGAAATATCTCAAGACTGATTTTTCTAAGGTTTTATGGACTGATGAAATGAGAGTGAGTCTTGATGGGCCAGATGGATGGGCCCGTGGCTGGATTGGTAAAGGGCAGAGAGCTCCAGTCCGACTCAGACGCCAGCAAGGTGGAGGTGGAGTACTGGTTTGGGATGGTATCATCAAAGATGAGCTTGTGGGGCCTTTTCGGGTTGAGGATGGAGTCAAGCTCAACTACCAGTCCTACTGCCAGTTTCTGGAAGACACCTTCTTCAAGCAGTGGTACAGGAAGAAGTCTGCATCCTTCAAGAAAAACATGATTTTCATGCAGGACAATGCTCCATCACACGCGTCCAAGTACTCCACAGCGTGGCTGGCAAGAAAGGGTATAAAAGAAGAAAATTTTATGACATGGCCTCCTTGTTCACCTGATCTGAACCCCATTGAGAACCTGTGGTCCATCATCAAATGTGAGATTTACAAGGAGGGAAAACAGTACACCTCTCTGAACAGTGTCTGGGAGGCTGTGGTTGCTGCTGCACGCAATGTTGATGGTGAACAGATCAAAACACTGACAGAATCCATGGATGGCAGGCTTTTGAGTGTCCTTGCTAAGAAAGGTGGCTATATTGGTCACCGATTTGTTTTTGTTTTGTTTTTGAATGTCAGAAATGTATATTTGTGAATGTTGAGATGTTATATTGGTTTCACTGGTAAAAATAAATAATTGAAATGGGTATATATTTGTTTTTTGTTAAGTTGCCTAATAATTATGCACAGTAATAGTCACCTGCACACACAGATATCCCCCTAAAATAGCTATAACTAAAAACAAACTAAAAACTACTTCCAAAACTATTCAGCTTTGATATTAATGAGTTTTTTGGGTTCATTGAGAACATGGTTGTTGTTCAATAATAAAATTAATCCTCAAAAATACAACTTGCCTAATAATTCTGCACTCCCTGTATATATATGGCTTTTCCCATTTATAACAACGGTCTACTGACTTCCCTTGATCAATTCTACTCTAGTAGTAGTCAGGGGCAGAACTACCATTGGTTCAGCAGGTGCAGTGAAACCTGGGTCCAAGTGATGGGGGGGTCCAACTGCAACCTATGTATTTATATACGAGTGTAGAATATGTACAATCCTATTGGTTACAGGTAGAGCTCGACAAACCTAGGAGC
Organism: Bombina bombina; assembly: GCF_027579735.1. Taxonomy (NCBI): domain Eukaryota; kingdom Metazoa; phylum Chordata; class Amphibia; order Anura; family Bombinatoridae; genus Bombina; species Bombina bombina. The sequence goes on along the minus strand of NC_069505.1, from coordinate 221,920,229 downwards.
TAGGGAGCTACCGGGTTCTAGAATTTTACCACTGGCTGGCTCCTAATATGTCTGGCTCCTAAATTTGAAACTGATTTGTTGAGCCCTGGTTGCAGTAAATTATTACTATTTCGTACTACTACTATTTTTGCAGCGGGGCTCACTATTGAGTTTAGTAGCATTACCCTATCCCTAGTGCAGCATAATATCTTATCTTTTGATATATATTCTACATAATAATATTATTCCTCATACACACATTGTTCAGATTGTATCTGGAACTGGGAGCTTGAGTGCCGAGTCAGAGAAGCGTCTGGGTGGAGCTATGGAAACTCAGGGGGGGAGACAATGAAACTTAGGCAAAAAAAAGGAAAAATGTTTGGTGGGAACTTGGAAAAAACAGGACAGATGGGAGTTTTACTTTACACAAAATCTATATATAAGTTTAAAATGAGGCTATAGCAGATCTACATTACACATGTTGCAATCATCTTAAATCTGCATGGAAAGTACTAGTTGCAAAACCAATCATCAAGTCTGCTGCAGGATCAATGACCCCAATCTAAATTTCATTAGGACATCTGATGGCATCACTGTATATGTAAACAAGGGAGGGTGACAAAGTCAAAAAGTAATACAGTCAATAAATGTCAGCCTTAAAAGAACAGTCAAGTCAAATTAAGTCTTCATGATTCAGATAGAGCATATATTATTTTTTTTTAAACCATCTTACAAGTTACAATGTTAAACACTGATACAAAAATTCACAAATGCATACAATGAGAGGCACTGGGCACCCCATCCTGCTGCAAACAACAATTACAATCACATTGAATGGTATTCACATCATACAGTACAACATAACACACCTTCTGGCTGAGAATGAGGACCACTTTTGGACCTTTCATGCTCCTAAAACTTATAGAAGACCAATGATAAGTAGGGGACCGCTTTTGGATCCCATCTAAAAGGTAGAACCTAATTTTATTTTTTATATAGGAGGAAGACCTGATAGGCCACTCACAGGCCATATACTTAACACAATAATAACAGCTGTAACTAACAAACCGGCTTATGGGTGCCAGCTAATGGCTGACATAGACTTATAAAGTAGTCATTGAATAAATGTGTACTATGAAAATACTAAAGATTCTGGGCAGTGATCTTACTTAAAGAGATACTTAAAATATATAGTCGGTATATACAATACACGTATGTCAAAGTGCAGCTTTTATGTGTAAATAAGCTAAGAACACCTGCCTTAGGTTTGCAGAGAAAAAAGTGTAATGAACGGCAGGGTCCATTAGCCACGAGGTAAAGAATATTTAGCGCTTAGGATAGGGCAGAGACTACCTAACTTTGCCTAGAGTTGCAGAGGATTCTAGTTGCCCCTATCCGCAAAAGTTCCAGGTATGGGGGGGGGGGTACCTAGCAGGGCAATAGCTCATTGCTGCAGTAAATGTCATACTCTCTAAAAACACTTTTGAACTAAAACAGCTAGATAACAATATACATCTCCAGAGTACCACCAATGAAAGAGCATGCAATTTTAACAAATCTTTCAGTTTACTTCTATTATATAAATTTGCTTCATTCTCTTGGTATCTTTTGTTAAAAAACATATTTAGGCAGGCTCAGGAGCAGCATTGGACTACTGGAAGCTAGATGCTGATTGGTGGCTGCACATATAAGCCTCTTGTCATTGGCTCACTATTAAAAGTGTATCAAAATAAAAATGTAAGATTTATAACCATTTCAGATAGAATGAGAACATTTTGCAAATCCCAAGTGTGCAGAGCTACTATTTACCAGCACCATAATGACCAATAAAAATAATTAAAGTGCCAAAGGCTACCTGCCTCGAATGCTTCTAAATATGTGTGTGCCTGTAAATTATTACTGTATCAGCCAACAGAGGACAAGATTAAAAAACAATATAGGCTGCTAGGGACATATAGAGATCTATCTAAATTAAAGATATGGCCTGTACTTTTAAACAACTTTCCAATTTACTTTTATCATCAAATTTGCTTTGTTTTCTTGGTATTCTTAGTTGAAAGCTAAACCTAGGTAGGCTCATATGCTAATTTATAAGCCCTTGAAGGCCGTCTCTTATCTGAATACATTTGATAGTTTATGCAAAATGAGTTGTTTGATGATTTGTTTCAGTTATGTAAACATACTCTGAAACTATTCTTAAAAAAAAATACACACACACAAAAAACAAAAACAAAAGAGTGTATCCAAATATTAAAGAAAAACAGTAATTATCCTATTATATTTTTGTTGTGATATCAGACTAGTTCTGTGAGATAGCTTGGTGACTATAAGTCAACGAAAGAGAAGTAAAAACAGGCGTAACGATAAACACGTGTTTGCAGTAAAAACAAAAATGCCACAAGCTAAGGAAGGTCAAGCCTAGTACGTCAGAATTGAACTTTATCATACATAGCACAATTTTACCATGCTTGCAATACTAGAGTAAAAAAAAAAATCTTAACCTGTGTGAGAAAGATAGATTTTTTTAATACAGTACTAAATAAAATTATCTGACCTCCTCTAGTACAGGTTGGTGGGTATCTGTACAAGGTATATGGTATAATGAAAAAAATGACATTCAGAAATTCACCTTCTGTGTTATTAGGTGAAACCATTTACTGCTAAATTAACGTTTTATTTTATTTAGAGGTATCCAGGTGCATATCTAGGTCCTACAACTTTAAAGCTATTAGATGGGTTTAGTTTAACATTAACCTATTTAAATAGAATAATTTAAAGATATGTGGAAATTATACATTTTTTTTATAGATTTTAAGGAACAGCAATTAAACCCTCCAAGACCTGGAATTTTAGAGATAAACCAAGTACTGGAGAATTTTTAGCATTTTTGCTATCACTCCATCTATCCAGAAATATAGCCTTGTTTTTCTATTTCTATTAAAACTATATCTTTTTTTTTTAGTAAACAACCCAAGCTATTGATCTAGGCCCATTTAGGTATATTTCATGCCACTGTTTTGCTGCCCAATTTGATCATATTAACCATTTTCACAAACTTTGGGTTTCAAACTGAAGTTATTTACATACTGCTTGTGCAGTCATACCACAAATGGTTGTAAAATCATATGTGGGATCCCCTTTGTTCAGAAATGGCAGACATATGTGCCTTTGCCATTGCTTTTTGGTAACTAGAAAATCGCTAATTGCAGGTGTGCACCACACTTCTATTATTCCCATCAGTGAAGGGGTTAATCAGGTAGCTTGTAAGGTTAATTTTAGATGTAGTGTAGAGATTACCCTCCCACCTGACACTTCCCACCCCCTGATCCCTCCTAAACAGCTCTCTTCCCTCCCTCACCCCCTACTGGTCACCACCATCTTAGATACTGGCAATTTCTGTAGTGTAGGCAACCCACCACCCTGATTTTTTCTTAATATACATTATTTTTGTCTGTAGTGTAGTTTCGCTTCCAAGCAATCAGCATTTGGGAGTCCATTCACCCTTTCAAAACCCCTCTATGTAACAAAGGGAACCCATCTCTCCCCCTCCTTACCAAACTTTCTTTTTTAGATAGAGAACCCTCTCCTACCTCCCACCTCTTTAGATGCGCCGCCCATCTGCCTACCTGCTTCCCTCCCACACAACGACATAACAGCAAGTCGATGCAGACTGTCTGCATCGGCGATCTGCCTTCATGTGGTAAAGGAAAAACGATGCCTTCTGCCTCTAGCTGCAGTCTTAATTGTAAAAGGGACCGCAGCATGAGGCAGAAGGTTGGACTTAGGTACTACATCAACAGGGCACGCTGATCAAAGTACCCTATGACATATAGGCTTAAAGGGACAGTCTACACCAAAATTGTTATTGTATAAAAATATAGATATTACCTTACTACCCATTGCCCAGCTTTGCACAACCAACATTGTTATATTAATATTAAGAACATTTAAACCTCTAAATGTCTGCCTGTTTCTAAGCCACTATAGACAGCCTCTTATCACATGCTTTTTTATTAGCTTTTCACAACAGGAGACTGCACGTTCATGTGAGCCATATAGATAACATTGTGCTCACTCCCATGGGTTGTGCATGACACTGCACTAATTGGCTGAAATGCAAGTCAATAGATAATAAATAGCCATGTGATCAGGGGGCTGTCAAAAGAGGCTCAGATACAAGGTAATCACAGAGGTAAAAAGTATATTAAAATAACTGGTAATGGGTAATAAAGGGATTATCTATCTTTTTAAACAATACAAATTTTGGAGTTGACTGTGCCTTTAAGAGGTTAAAAGGGACATAAAACTCAACATTTTTATTTTATTAATTAGACTAGGCGATAAGCCTGCCCAGAGGGCAGTCTATTTTTTAAAAAATACAAACCCCCAAGCTAATGTTACAAAAATAAAAAAATGTAAAGTTACAAAAAAAAAACATAGCTATCCAAAATAAAAAAATTGATCCTAAACTAATACCCCTATAAAAATAAAAACCTAAGATACCTATTGCCCCTAAAGCGGCATTTGTATGGGCATTGCCCTTAAAAGGGCATTCAGCTCTTTTACTGCCCAAAAAACCGAATCTAAAAAAAAGCCACCCCAAAAAAAAAGAAGCCTAAAACTAAGCCACAAATAGGTACTCATCGTTCTTGAAGTCTGGCGGTGAAGGTCTTCTTCCAGGTGGCTCCACCATCTTCTATCTTCATCCGGAGCGAAGGCGGCGCGGAGCAGTCTTCCCCAATGCGCGAATCCGGAGCGGCAGTCCTCAGCGCTGGTGATCCTCAGCTGCAAGGAGGCTCCTCTTCATTAGATCTCCGGCGTACACTAAAAATTAAATGGAAGGTGCCACATTCACAGTTCATTCTTCAGTGTGCGAAAGACGATCACATGAAGAGGAGCCTCCACGCTGCTGAGGATCCGCACATCCGGGAAGCTAGCTCCGCCCTCTCTCCAGATGAAGACATAAGATGATGGAGCAGCCTGGAAGAAGACCTTCTCCGCCGGACTTCAGGAACGGTGAGTACCTATTTGGGGCATAATCTTAGGCTTTTATTTTTTGGGGTGGCTTTTTTTTAGATTAGGTTTTGATGGGCTGTAAAAGAGCTGATTGCCCTTTAAAGGGCAGTAAAAGAGCTGAATGCCAATTTAAGGGCAATGCCCATACAAATGCCCCTTTAGGTGCAATGGGTAGTTTAGTTTTTTTTTGTGTTAGGTTTTCTTATTTTGGGGGGTTTGGTGGGTGGGGGGTTTTACTGTTGGGGGGACTTTTTTTTAAATGTAAAAGAGCTGTTTAATTTAGGGCAATGGCCTACACAAGGCCCTTTTAAGGGCTATTGGTAATTTAGTTTAGATTAGGGGGTGTTTTTATTTTGAGGGGCTTTTTTTATTTTGATAGGGATTAAGTTACATTTTTTAATTTTTTTGTAATTTAAGTTAATTACTTTATTATTTTGCAATGTGGGGGTTGGCCGTTTAGGTGTTAATACTTTGTGCGGGCAGTTATTGTTTTTTTTTTTTTTTTTTTTTTCATGCGGTCGGTTACGTGTTTTTTCGTTATTCCGTGCGGTTGCGTGTTTTGTTTTTTTAAGGCTTCGTTTGCCTACGCTGCATCCAGGTGGATTCTTTCACCACCCTGCCATTTTCGGAATCCAGCAGGATGCCTCGCGCAGCCAACATTCCTTTGAGGATGTGTGCGCAACTGGCAATGGATGCGTTATAAATGCGATTATAATATAGATAGATGGAGAATGCAATTTTAAACAAATTTCTAATTTTCAAATTTTCTTCGTTCTCTTGGTATCTGGATGTAAGCTCAGGAGCTTGCATGTGTCTAGAGCACTATATGGCAGTAGTTTTGCAAAAATGTTATCCATTAGCAAGAGCACTAAATGGCAGCACTATTTTCCTGCTCGAAGGAAGCAAATTTTATTATAGAAGTTTATTTTTATTTGTTTTAATTGTATGCTCTGTTTGAATCACAAAAGGAAAATGTGGGTCTCATATCCCTTTAAAGAGACATTAAAGTAAATGACAGATCTAAGCTTCCGCATGATAAGAAATATAATGACAAAATGTATTTTGTTTTGGGGTAGGGGGAACTTATAGAGAAAATGTCTGCCATTTAAAGGTAGATTCTAATGAATACACTAGGGGGTCAATTTATTATAGTGTGAGCGGACATGATACAATGTAGCGTATCACGTCCGCTGCACATCGATAAATGCCAACAGCAGTTTTCTTATGGTTTGTATTTTATCACAAATCCTTGTCATTGTATACCCCCTATCGTTGTACCCAGTGCTACGGAATTTGGCGCCGCTATACAAATAAATAATAATAATAACAGCTTTCCAATTTCATTCTATTATCTAATTTGCTTCATTCTCTTGATATCCTATGTTGAAGAAGTAGCAATGCACTACTGGGAGCAAGCTGAAAACACTGGGTGAGCCAATAAGGTGGAGTCACCAATCAGCAGCAGCTACCTAGGTATTATTTTCAACAAAGATGATCAAGATAACAAACAAAAAATAAAGATAATAGAACTACATTGGAAAGTTGTTTAAAATCACATGCTCTATCTAAATCAGGGAAGAAGAAAAACAAATCTCTCTTTAAAAGAAGGACCTAATCACTATAAACACCCTTCAGGATAGTGCCAGTTATTTGAGTTCCCAATAGGCTGTCTGGGAACATCTGTCTAGGCGGCCATTTTTAAATGTCAAACCTACTTGTTATATATATATATCTGTATAATAAAACCGGACTGGAGTCACTTCCCATGCTGTGTAGTTGTAATACACTTTTAGTTTATCACATATGTATTTGCCTCCTAACGTCAATTACCAGTGACTACGTTATTGAATGAATCTGACCCAAAGCATGCTCTGTGACATATGCAACATTGATTGTGTTGTTTAAGCTTCATCCTGGAGCTATAAACAATTAAAACGTAATTATCTCTGAAGAGAGGAGGCAGAAAGTGTGACCTCTGTTGTATAAGTAAATCTGGAACATCCGTCGGGTATTTTGTATGGAGGACAACCTGTGAGAGTTGATGGCCTGAACTATAGAATATTCACTATACCAAAAATTATCAATAAGAAAGGATTTGCTGCAAGATGTAGCCATTAATTAGCTAAGCAATAATTATTTCTTACATTCAACATGGACAAAACAAATAGCCAATAGCGGTGGAACGTAAATAACTGATATGCGCATTCATATGACAATAATAAAAAAATAAAAAAACACTGTGTTATTCGTTGCATTTGCCTGAAAATGATAAACCTATACTACTATACAGTAATTCAAGCACACAACAAAAATAGCTTTTACTGACTAATTTGCACAGTTAAAAACCATTACGCTTAAAAGGTGATAACATAAAATAAAATAAAAAAAAGGTGATAACATTTTTTTTCTGGAGATAGAAAAGACTTGGAAAGTACATATTTATGTTATTCAACAATGTTTTAGCAATGTGTTTGTCAGTTGATTGATTCCAGTGTCAGACAATAAGTATGCGAACTTCAGTTTTGTTCTTGCACATTCCTAATACCACTTAAAAAATAATAATAATAAATTGATATTTTATACTGCTACTGGCTTGTAGCAGTAGCACTTACCACTAATTTAACTTTATTTAAATTCAAGCAGCTGTGCAACAGCTCCACTGCTACCCTGAAGATGTTCCCCATTAGAAATAGCGGATCTATCGACTTGAAATGCATCCACTATTGGATGAAAGAAAAGTTTTTTTAAAGATGAAAGATTTGTCCAAAACAATTTATTTTGTCTATACATATGTCTGGTAAACAAAATTGCAAAATGTTGCCACTAAAAAGAGACAGTAAAGTCAAATGTTAAACTTCCAGGGCTCAAAATGAAACATAACATTTTAAACAACTTTCCTATTAACTTATTTTGTCACATGTGATTTATTCTCTTGCTATCCTTTGTTGAAAACCATACCTAGGTAGGCTCAGGAGCACTAATGTGATTGGTGGTTGCACATAAGTCTTTTTATCATTGGCTTACCAGAGGTGCTAAGGTAGCTTCCAGAAGTGCATTGCTGCAACTCTTAAAAAAAATACACTTTGTTAAAATAAACTGTTTGATGAAAATATGTGCTGATGCTGTGAGAATAGGAGGGGTTAACACAAGACAATGTTTACAAACACTGGCATCAATATAACTAACTGTCACAGTCATCACATGACCATGGGGGCACTTTATTGGGCAATACTGGACTGCCTCAGTCCTGAGGCCTCCGGTGAAAGCTCACTAAGTCCTATACCAGCATGCATTGCAGCATGAAAGTATCAAGGCTCCATTTTAAATATACAATCACTGTTAATGTTTTACTTTGATCTCTTGGTGTCAATTATTGAAAACTATTTCTATTTTTTTTTTTAGATATTAGTAACAGAAAATGTGCTCCTGTATACACCCTTGTTTTTGTTCTAGTAAAAGTTATCACTGTTTCAGAGTAATAGATATAAAACTATTTTTAATTTTAAAAACAATCTACATTTTTATATTTTAAAAATGCATGAAAATCTTGTTTTAGTCATGTACAATTATGTTGCTTTATGAAAACAATATTACAATTGGATTTAAGGTATTTTAAGGGTTTTTAAGGGTTTTTAAACAACTTTCCAGTTCACAAAAGCCATTGAAGGCTGCCTCTTATCTCAATGGAGTTGACAGTTTTTCACAGCTAGAGGGCATTAGTTCATGTGTGACATATAGATAACATTGTGTTCATGCCGTAGAGTTACTTATGAGAGGGCACTGATTGGTTAAAATGCAAGTCTGTTAAAATAACTCACATAAGGGGGCAGCCTGCAGAGGCTTAGATACAAGGTAATCACAGAGGTAAAAAGTGTATTAATATAACTGTTTGTTATGCAAAACTGGGGAACAATAACAATTCTGGAGACAACTGTCCCTTTAACAAAGATCCTTTTAAGGCGTTAAAATCTATTATTAAGTTATTAAAAAAAAAACTTAACATTTATTCTACAAGGACAGCATATCGATTCCGATACACTCCAGAAATAATAATGGCAAAATAACTTCTCCAGAACTGTGTAGTTTGAGAGCTTAAAAATCAGAGTTTCAAATGTAAACAGACTGTTGGTTTGTTTAGTGCTATTTGGCCATCAGAGGAAATAAAACACATCAACAGCATATTTATTCACTTGCTTGTTATAAAGATGCATAGTGAAAAGGGTGAGTTGCATTTAAATCTGACAGGCCAGTAAATTAGGCTAAAATCCTATGGGAAATAACAAGGCATCTTTGTAATACCAGGGATGGCTGCTCAAAAAGAATTTAACCTCAAGTCATTCATAAATTCAGCTTTTGTGCACTATGCCAAAGTATGTAGCCAATGCATAAACTGACATGTGACCACTACACACCCAATAGAAAGATGGACATATACAAGATGCCATATCCCCTTCATTTTACATCCTTTACGTTCTTCACAATACACAGAACATTAATGTTTTTCACTATGGAGTTTGAATATATTTTGATGAATGTAGATGTTTAAAGGGATAGGAAACCCCAAGGCTTTCTTTATTTATGATTCAGACAATAAAAATAAAAATTCCAATTTACTTCTGTTATCAAGTTTATTTTTTTTCTCTCAGTATCCTTTGTTGAAATTCAGGTAGGTAAGCTCAGGAGTGCATTTTTAAAGGAACATGAAACCCAAAGTTTATCTTTTATGATTCAGATAGAGCATACTATTTTAATAAAACTTTCTTTAAAACATTCTTTTGGTATCCTTTGTAGGAGGAGCAGCAATGAACTAGTGGGAGCTAACCAAACCCAATGGTAAGCTAATGACGAAGAGGTATATAGGTGCAGCCATCAATCAGCAGTTAGTTCCTAGCTCTTGAGCCTTCCTAGGTATGCTTTTCTACAAAGAATACCAAAAGAATGAAGCTAAACTGATAATGGAAACAAATTGGAAAGTTGCTTAAAATTAATTGTATGATCTATCTGAATCATAAAAGACAAACTTTGATGTCCTTTTAACAATGTTATTCGTTTGCACAATCACTAGATGCAATTCTGTCAGACTGTTAAAGAGACATTAAACACTAAATACATCTCATGCACCTCCTTTAATTATGAGGGCCACCATTTTGGAACCTAGGTTACTCTGCAGGTATTTGAAGAAGAGTTGCTGCACATTTGCAAACACTTCAGCATTGGAATTAAGTGAAACCTAGATTTCCTCAATACAATGCTTATAAAATGTATTACTGTGTGTTTAACGTCCTTACCATTTTTATGCATCTATACTTTATATCAACAATTAAAGGAACAGTCTGGTCAAAATTAAACTTTCATGATTCAGACAAAGCAGCAATTTTAATCCACTTTCTAATTTACTCCTATAATTAATTTTTCTTCATTCTCTTGGTATCTTTATTTGAATGTAAGCTTAGGTGCCAGCCCATTTTTGGTTCAGCACCTGGATAGAGCTTGCTGATTGGTGGCTCCATCAAAAGAGTGTTTTTGGATATATGAGTTAGGCACCTTAGAACCGACTGGTTTAAATAGGGACTGGGACTTGTCAGTATTTTTATAAACTACTTTTAATAATCTCATTCCTTTAATGTAATCAAATTTCTATGATGGAGATTTATCTGAATTTAGTAAAAATGCCATTATTTACTTCTACTGCCTATAGTTTGGTAAATTTCTTGCTGCATCCATATATGTACATATTGTAAAGCAGGGCTCGACAAACCCAGGAGCCTGGGAGCCACTGGCTCCTATCTTTTTGGGTTATTCTCCATATATCTATATACAAATCCAACTGTCTGGCTCCTAAAAATATGCCTGGCTCCTAATTTTTAAACAGATTTGTCAAGCACTGTCAGAGTGTTAAATTGTTAGATTGTTGGTTACATTATTATGTAACCATGATGATGAATAATTTTGTATTGTTTTTAATTTGATATTGTATAGTATCAGTTGTGTTTGTGGTTGCATTCTATTGTTATATGATACACTGATTAGAGCTACTTTGGCTATTAAAGAGTTAATTATGTAAATATCTCTCTATTGCCCCCTGGTGGCTGAGGAGTATATTAGGATGCTTTGTACCCAAAATTTTATTGCATAATTAAAGGGACAGTCAAGTCCAAAAAAAAAACTTTCATGTTTTAAATAGGGCATGCAATTTTAAACAACTTCCCAATTTACTTGTATCACCAATTTTGCTTTGTTCTCTTGGTATACTTAGTTGAAAGCTAAAACTAGGAGGTTAATATGCTAATTTCTTAGACCTTGAAGACTGCCTCTAATCTGAATACATTTTGATCACTAGAGGGCATTAGTTCACGTTTCATATAGATAACATTGAGCTCATGCACGTAAAGTGACCTAGGAGTGAGCATTGATTGGCTAAACTGCATGTCTGTCAAAAGAACTGAAATAAGGGGGCAGTCAGCAGAAGCTTAGATACAAGATAATTACAGAGGTAAAACGTGTATTATTATAACTGTGTTGGTTATGCAAAACTGGGGAATGGGTAATAAAGGGATTATCTTTCTTTTTAAACAACAAAAATTCTGGTGTTGACTGTCTATGTAGCTCCTCCCCTAACCCCACCCCCCAGTCATTCGACCGAAGGCTAGGAAAAAAAAGGAGAAACTATAGGGTGCAGAGGTGACTGAAGTTTTATAATAAAATATACTACCCGTCTTACTACCTGTCTTAAATAGACAGGGCGGGCCGTAGACTCGATACATCGCAAGAGAAAGAAATTTATCAGGTAAGTATAAATTTTGTTTTCTCTTGCAAGATGTATCGAGTCCACGGATTCATCCAATACTTGTAGGATACCAATACCAAAGCTTTAGGACACGGATGAAGGGAGGGACAAGACAGGTACCTAAACGGAAGGCACCACTGCTTGTAGGAATCAAGGTGGTTTTGCCTACCAAACCTGATCAGCATGGAAAACAAGATAAGGTGAGTCACACTGTAAAGCAGATAATTCAGAAAATCTTCGAGCCGAAGAGATAGCTACTAAAAACAGAACTTTTCAAGATAGAAGCTTAATATCTATGCAATGCATAGGTTCAAACGGAACCCCATGAAGAACTTTAAGAACTAAATTTAAACTCCATGGTGGAGCAACAGGTTTAAACACAGGCTTGATTCTAACTAAAGCCTGACAAAACGCCTGAACGTCTGGAACATACGCCAGACGCTTGTGTAAAAGGATAGACAAAGCAGATATTTGTCCCTTTAAGGAAATAGCTGATAATCCCTTCTCCAATCCTTCTTGGAGAAAAGATAAAAGCCTAGGAATCCTGATCTTACTCCATGAGTAACCCTTGGAATCACACCAGTAAAGATATTTACGCCATATCTTATGACAGATTTTCCTGGTGACAGGCTTTCGAGCCTGAATCAAGGTATCCATGACCGATTCAGAGAAACCACGCTTTGCTAAAATCAAGCGTCTCCAAGCAGTCAAACGCAGAGAAAGTAGGTTTGGATGCTTAAATGGGCCTTGAATTAGAAGGTCCTGCCTCAGCGGAAGAGTCCATGGTGGGACGGATGACATGTCCACCAGCTCTGAATACCAAGTCCTGCATGGCCACACAGGTGCTATCAAAATCACTGAAGCTCTCTCCTGTTTGATTCTGGCAGTCAGACGAGGAAGGAGAGGGAATGGTGGAAACACATAGGCCAGGTTGAAGGACCAGGGCACTGCTAGAGCATCTATCAGTACTGCCTGGGGATCCCTTGACCTGGACCCGTAACAAGGAAGTTCTGACGAGACACCATCAGATCCAAGAGATGGCAAGAGTGAGTCTCTGCCAACCGGATTATTTTGGAAACCTCTATCATCACTAGAGAACTCCGTGTTCCCCCTTGATGATTGATATAAGCTACAGTCGTGATGTTGTCCGACTGAAATCTGATGAATCTGGCCGCAGCCAGTTGAGGCCACGCCTGAAGCGCATTGAATATCGCTCTCAGTTCTAGAATGTTTATCGGGGGGAGAGTCTCCTCCTGAGACCATAACCCCTGTGCTTTCAGGGAGTTCCAGACTGCACCCCAGCCCAGTAGGCTGGCATCTGTCTTAACTATGACCCACTCTGGTCTGCGGAAACACATTCCCAGAGACAGGTGAACCTGTGACAACCACCAGAGAAGAGAATCTCTGGTCTCCTGATCCAGAACTATCTGAGGAGATAAATCTGCATAGTCCCCATTCCACTGTTCGAGCATGCATAGTTGCAGTGGTCTGAGGTGTAGGCGAGCAAACGGAACTATGTCCATTGCCGCTACCAGTAGTCCGATTATCTCCATACACTGAGCCACTGACGGCCGAGGAATGGAATGAAGAGCTCGGCAGGTGTTTACAAGTTTTGATTTCCTGACCTCCGTCAGAAATATTTTCATTTCTACCGAGTCTATCAGAGTTCCTAGGAAGGAAACTCTTGTGAGGGGGGAGAGAGAACTCTTTTTTATGTTCACCTTCCACCCATGAGATCTCAGAAAAGCCAACACGATGTCCGTGTGAGACTTGGCTAGCTGGAAAGTTGACGCTTGAATTAAGATGTCGTCTAGATAAGGCGCCACTGCTATGCCTCACGGTCTTAGAACCGCCAGAAGGGACCCTAGCACTTTTGTGAAAATTCTGGGAGTCGTGGCCAACCCGAAGGGAAGGGCCACAAACTGTTAATGCCTCTCCAGAAAGGCGAACCTGAGAAATTGGTGATGATCTCTGTGAATAGGGATGTGCAGATACGCATCCTTTAGGTCCACGGTGGTCATATATTGGCCCTCCTGGATCAGTGGCAGAATAGTCCGAATAGTCTCCATCTTGAAAGACGGGACTCTGAGGAATTTGTTTAGGATCTTGAGATCCAAGATTGGTCTGAAAGTTCCTTCTTTTTTGGGAACCACAAACAGGTTGGAGTAAAACCCTTGCCCATGTTCCGCTTTTGGAACTGGGTGAATCACTCCCATGGTATTTAGGTCTTCTACACAGCGTAAGAATGCCTCTCTTTTTGTCTGGTTTGCAGACAATTGAGAAAGGTGAAATTTCCCCCTTGGGGGGAATCTTTGAAATCCAGAAGATATCCATGGGAAACAGTTTCTAAAGCCCAGGAATCCAAAACATCTTTTGCCCAAGCCTGAGCAAAGAGAGAGAGTCTGCCCCCTACTAGATCCGGTCCCGGATCGGGGGCTACCCCTTCATGCTGTCTTGGAGGCAGCTGCAGGCTTCTTGGCCTGTTTACCCTTGTTCCAAGCCTGGTTAGGTCTCCAGACTGACTTGGATTGAGCAAAATAATTTTGTTTGGTCCTCATCTCATTTGTTTTATCCTGAGGGAGGGCATGGCCATTCCCTCCAGTGATGTCTGAAATAATCTCCTTCAGTTCAGGCCCGAATAGGGTCTTACCTTTGAAAGGGATGGTCAAAAGCTTTGATTTTGATGACACATCAGCTAACCAGGACTTAAGCCATAACGCTCTACGCGCTAAAATGGCAAAACCTGAATTTTTTGCTGCTAATTTAGCCAGTTGAAAAGCGGCATCTGTAATGAAAGAATTAGCCAGCTTAAGAGCCTTAATTCAATCCAGAATGTTATCTAATGGGGTCTCCACCTGAAGAGCCTCTTCCAGAGCCTCGAACCAAAAAGCAGCTGCAGTAGTTACAGGGACAATGAATGCAATAGGTTGGAGAAGAAAACCTTGATGAACAAAAATTTTCTTTAGGAGACCCTCTAATTTTTTATCCATAGGATCTTTGAAAGCTCAACTGTCTTCAATAGGTATAGTTGTACGCTTAGCCAGTGTAGAAATAGATCCCTCCAACTTAGGGACCGTCTGCCACGAGTCCCGCATGGTGTCAGATATGGGAAACATTTTCTTAAAAGTAGGAGGGGGAGCGAACGGAATACCTTGTCTATCCCACTCCTTAGAAACAATGTCCGCAATCCTCTTAGGGACTGGAAAAACATCAGTGTAAACAGGAACCTCTAAGTATTTGTCCATTTTAAACAATTTCGCTGGAACCACAAAAGGATCACAATCATCCAGAGTCGCTAATACCTCGCTGAGCAACAACCGGGTGGGTTCTAACTTAAATTTAAAGGCCGTCATATCAGAGTCTGTCTGAGGGAGTGTCTTTCCTAAATCAGAAATCTCTCCCTCAGACACCAAATCCCATACCCTACTTCAGAACATTGTGAGGGTATATCGGATACGGCTACTAAAGCGTCAGAAAGCTCAGCAAGGCTTTGTGTTGGCCCCAAAATTGAGTCAGGACCCTCCTGTGTTGCAGCTTGCTGTCCAGTAATGAAAAACAACTGTGCATGCATCTAAGGCGCAAAATTAGGCCCCACCCACTGTTAAGATTACTGCAGCTTTCACTGTATCTTTGCACTAACCTTGTTTTATCATTATATGTTAGAAGTGTTGCAGCTTTAAGCTCAGCTCACCACACCCTCTGGGTGTGTCTGGGTCTCTGTGACATCATCAGAAGCCATGTTAGTTTTACTGATGGAACCTGCTAGTAAATAGCCATGTGGCTGTAGCTGAATAAAAGTTATCTAAAGTTCCTGCTGCAGAGTCTTCATGATATGTGCAAGAGACATCAGACACAAGGTAACAGCACACAACTGAATGTTCTAATCCTGACTACACACAGAACATAACACCCACCTCACTCAATGTCTGTGGGGCCTTAAAGTAACATACTAATGTGTTTAAAAACAGCCATGTGGGTTATAAAACCTTAAAATAAGCCAAATGAACCCTCTAAATAAAAGTCCCAAAAACGTTTTTCCATATCTCTCAATAAAAACGTTTGTTCTATTAAAAATATAAGTGTCAACCAGAAAGTAACTTAGCCCTCATGCAAGCTTGTAATACTACAATAAGTCTCTGATTACAGCTTACCCTTCCCCTCATGGGGATACTGTCAGCCTATTCTTGAAAAATCACAGTTTTTCTAGAAAAAAAATCACTTAACATACCTCAGTGCAGCATAGCATGCAAACTGTTCCTCAACTGAAGTTTCCTGTACTCTTCAGCCTCTGTGGGAACAGCAGTGGATCTTAGTTACAAATGTTAAGATCATCCTCCTCCAGGCAGAAATCTTCATCTCTTTTCTGCTTGAGAGTAAACTCCCAAGGCACAAGCAGCCATATTGTAATTATTATTTCTTTGTAAAGCACCGATAAATAGCACAGTCCTGTGCGCAATGATTCATTGTAAAAAAAGGGATACGGGTACAAAAAAACTATTAAACAAAACCAAAATACACAGAATCCGTGTGATGCTTGGGGATCACCAATCACAAGTTGTTTTGGGTGATCCCCTGCTTTAGTTGCCAGTACTTCTAAGCCATCAGTGGGAGTGCTGGCGATGTGGCCACAAACATGTAGTGACATCACAAAGGGGTGGAGCTACTATAGCTGGTAGGGGAGCTTGATGGATGGCGGTAATGCAAATAGAATAAAACTGAAAATGTAAATAACCACTAGTTATGTGTAATCTTAATAGCTTCTGTGAATACCTGTCAGCAAATAATCAAGAGTCTCTTATTCTGTTGTATTGCAAACAGTAATGGTTCCACTGACTCACCACAAGAGCCCATTCGGCTTTTCATAGGTCCCTCATCCTCTGTACCCTGTACTGAGCTTGCTTCCAATACGACTTGCTATGGGGGTTCACAGCCCTATGAATACGGTGGTCAGACGAAACGTGTCAGCCTGTTTGCTGACTTAGGAACTACTAGTCACGAACAAGTCCTATTAGCACTTTTTTGCACTTTGCACCTTTTGTATTTTATTTTTGAAGGCAAAATAAAGGCTAAGTATTAACCACAGCTCCCTGTATGATTTCTTTTTCAAGGTCATCAGATCCCTTAATCTCAACTCCCTTACCAGATAACAGATGATCAAAACTCCTCTGCTCTTTCAAATGGCAGGGGTGTTGAAAAGTACCCCCTTAAATAAAAAAAAAAATAAACAGTTAATACACAACATTTTACTTCTAATGATAGTTTTATGCACATATAGTAAAAAATAAAAACTATTAATAGCAACAATAAAGTTTGTTTGTATTGACAGGTGATCACTGTGATTACAGAGATCCCCTGACAAAAAATGCTTCTATACTCTGGCACAAGGGGCTTCTCTAGTTTTTATTATAACCCCCAAGAGCCAGTCTAGACCCCTCATTAAATCTTACTAAATTATTATCAATTGCATTAAATATTTCATAATATTCTTTAAGACAGTAAATAATTCCTGATGCATAAATCAAAAAAATTATTTAAAAAAGGCTAATGTTCTTTGAAGAGATGCACTAAATGGACAAAGTGTCAATTTGCTATAAATGTATCAACTCTTGATTTAACAGCTCAGTAATAATCTTGTCCTGAACTGGTTAAAAACAGCCGCACAGTTTAAGTCTAAAATAACAGTTCACAATGATTTAGCCTCGATCTGTTTAATCCTTCCTAAAGCCATTGCTTTTATTTCTGGTGAAGTAAGCTTGTAAATAGTGTGCGCTAAATAAGAGTTTTATCCGAGCGGCTGTTTTATTTCACATATTAGACAGCTCTGCGGATATAGAAGTAGCGTGAATAGGAACCAAGGTTTACAAATTCATCAACCTTGTTACCTAAATTCACTACATAGTTTACCTTAGTTTCAGTGCTAAATGTATTGATTCAGTTCTGGAAAGTTTTGGGGAATTCACCCAGTATTGCTTTAGGTACTACCCAGAAGAAAATATGTAAATACCCAATGTACCCTGTCTGTAACCTTTATTTGAGAGTTTTATGCAATTGCTGCTACTCTTTTGGTGGAAATCCTGGTTTATGTCTCAGATGACTTGGAGTTCAGATTTATGTCTTCTTTTTCTCGTTAAAGGGACACTGAAGTCCAAATGAAGCTTTCATGATTCAGATAGAGCACACAATTTTAGACGTTTCCGTTTGCATCTATTATCTAAATGTGCAGTCTTTTTATATTTACACTTTCTGAGGCG
This sequence comes from Bombina bombina, assembly GCF_027579735.1. Classification (NCBI taxonomy): domain Eukaryota; kingdom Metazoa; phylum Chordata; class Amphibia; order Anura; family Bombinatoridae; genus Bombina; species Bombina bombina. The sequence goes on along the minus strand of NC_069505.1, from coordinate 221,902,196 downwards.
CCAGATCCTACTGAGCATGTGCAAGATTCACAGAATATATTACATACATTTTGTGATTGGCTGACGGCTGTCACATGATACAATCTGAAGGAAAATAGAATGTTAAAGTCTGTAAGACAGAAATCTACTACTCCTTTGAAATTCAAACTTAGTTTGCATTGTATTTTTACTATGCATTTATTAAAAAAACTATTCCTAAAGCCTGTGTACACAACCCTTTTTCTGATGTGCAACGGTCCCATCGGTCACGCAGCCGCCACACCCACCCACGCTCCCACCGGCCACGCCCCACCACACCCACTTCCGTCCACCCTCTCTGCTGTCTGATCCTCACTGACTGATCCTTCATTATGGTCAGGTATGTTTGTCCTCGCGCAGTCTCTACTGCGCATGACAGCTTCAGACATACATTTGTGGCCTTTTATTATATAGGATGCTATTCTACTGCGTTTAGTGGTCCTTAAAGTGCAAAAAGGAAATGGCCTGTTTTATATCATTGCATTATTACACTACTGTTTGCAAATAACTATGTGCAAATAGGTTAAACACGTAGTTAAATCATCTTCAGAGCAGCATTGGTGAGTCAATGACAATAGACAAATGTGTGTAGCCACCAATCACCAGCTACTTCCCATCCTATGCATGCTCGTCAACAAAGCATAACAAGAAAACAAAGTAAATTTGATAAAATAAGTGAAAATATCTTAAAAATGAACACTCTATCTGAACCATGAAAGGTTAATATTAATTTGATATGTCCCTCTATTTAAAGGGACATGAAACCCACATTTTTCTTTTTTAATTAAGACAGAGCAGAAAATTTTAAACAACTTTGCAATTTACTTCTATTTTCAGAGTTGCTTCATTTTCTTGATATTGATTGATGAAGGATCAGCAATATACTACTGGGAGCTAGCTGAACACATCTGATAAGCCAATCACAAAAGGCATATATGTGCATCCACCGATCAGCAGATAGCTCCGAGTAGTGCATTGCTGCTCTAAGCCTACCTAGGTATGTTTTTCAACAATAGATACCAAGAGAACGTAGCAAATTAGATAATAGAATCAAATTGGAAAGTTGTTTAAAAACCTCTAGGATTTACCATCACTTTAAAGGGACAGTCAAGTCAAGTCCAAAAAAAACTTTCATGATTTAAATAGGGAATGTAATTTTAAACAACTTTCCAATTTACTTTTATCACCAATTTTGCTTTGTTCTCTTGGTATTCTTAGTTGAAAGATAAACCTAGGAGGTTCATTTGTTAATTTTATAGACCTTGAAGTCTGCCTCTAATCTGAATGCATTTTGACCACTAGAAGGCATTAGTTCATGTGTTTCATATAGATAACATTGAGCTCATGGACGTGAAGTTACCCTGGAGTCAGCTCTGATTGGCTAAAATGCAAGTCTGTCAAAAGAACTGAAATAAGGGGGCAGTTTGCAGAGGCTTAGATACAAGCTAATCACAGAGGTAAAATGTGTATTTCTATAACAGTGTTGGTTATGCAAAACTGGGAAATGGGTAATAAAGGGACTTTCTTTTTAAACAACAAAAATGCTGGTGTTGACTGTTCCTTTAATGTCTATTTAACAAACTGAAGCTATCAAATAAAGTCTGCAATAAAGTAGCTAATTCCCCCTCCTACACTAGTAAAATGTCACAGCTAGAGTCAAATTCTTCAAGACCTGGGATAAAAATTTTGAAAATTAAAATTAGATTTTTTTTTTTTTTTAAATTGCCAAAGAAAATAGCGGTTTGTAAGAAAGAAATAGCCTGAGAAGCAGATCCATATAACCCATTTACATGCTCCTTACAGTGCTGAATATACCTTGGTCTGTGCTAGGAATGACTGCACAGGAAATACTTGTTACAGTCTCTTGTATTTCACTATTGTTGCAAACCTTCTCTGTGCATCACATGTAGTAATTCGTTTTGGGGATTCTTTTGCTCTGAACGTGACCTGTATGCTGCACCCAGTCCCATGTTCAACACATAGGATGACAAATCCATGAATTTAAAGTATTTAGAAATACATACATAAATATACAGTATATATATATATATATATATATACATACACAGACACATATATATATATATATATATATACACATACATACATACATATATATCTGTATATACAATATACATCTATTTCTATCTATATTCATCATGATATATAAGTATAGTATAGATATATATTTTACAAAAAATATTCAGCTATATATAAAAATAAAAAGCATAGGGATTTTAAGTTTTCCTAACGCATCTTTCAACTTTAGCAAAGTTGATCTAGCACAGTTTTTGGGTTAGCGGGCGAGTGATAAATAGAAAAGGCTTTATTTAGCGTGCCCCATAGAAGTCTATAGGGAGGAGTTAGCGTGGTTAAGATATAAAATCCTGAAGTTAGTGTGCCTAAGTATTCTGATTGCGCGCTAACTTTATATTTTCAACTTGTAATACCAGCACTAATGTGAGAGAGCACTTTACCTTGTGAGCAGTTAGTACAATTCTCTCTACTTGTAATACCAGCACTAACGTGAGAGCGCTTTACCTTGTGAGCAGTTAGTGCAAATGTATCTCTCTACTTGTAATACCAGCACTAACGTGAGAGAGCACTTTACCTTGTGAGCAGTTAGTACAATTCTCTCTACTTGTAATACCAGCACTAACGTGAGAGCGCTTTACCTTGGGAGCAGTTAGTACAAATGTATCTCTCTACTTGTAATACCAGCACTAACGTGAGAGCGCTTTACCTTGGGAGCAGATAGTACAAATGCATCTCTCTACTTGTAATACCAGCACTAACGTGAGAGAGCTTTACCTTGTGAGCAGTTAGTATGAATGTATCTCTCTACTTGTAATACCAGCACTAACGTGAGAGCGCTTTACCTTGTGAGCAGTTAGTACAATTGAATCTCTCTACTTGTAATACCAGCACTAACGTGAGAGAGCACTTTACCTTGTGTGAGCAGTTAGTACAATTGTATCGCTCTACTTGTAATACCAGCACTAACGTGAGAGAGCACTTTACCTTGTGAGCAGTTAGTGCTGGTATTACAAGTAGAGAGATACATTTGTACTAACGTGAGAGAGCACTTTACCTTGTGAGCAGTTAGTACAATTCTATCTCTCTACTTGTAATACCAGCACCAACGTGAGAGAGCTTTACCTTGTGAGCGGTTAGTACAAATGTATCTCTCTACTTGTAATACCAGCACTAACGTGAGAGCGCTTTACCTTGTGAGCAGTTAGTACAAATGTATCTCTCTACTTGTAATACCAGCACTAATGTGAGAGCGCTTTACATAGGGAGCAGTTAGTGCAATTGTATCTCTCTACTTGTAATACCAGCACTAACGTGAGAGCGCTTTACCTTGTGAGCAGTTAGTGCTGGTATTACAAGTAGAGAGATACATTTGTACTAACTGCTCACAAGGTAAAGCGCTCTCACATTAGTGCTGGTATTACAAGTAGAGAGATACAATTGCACTAACTGCTCCCTATGTAAAGCGCTCTCACATTAGTGCTGGTATTACAAGTAGAGAGATACATTTGTACTAACTGCTCACAAGGTAAAGTGCTCTCTCACGTTAGTGCTGGTATTACAAGTAGAGAGATACATTTGCACTAACTGCTCACAAGGTAAAGTGCTCTCACGTTAGTGCTGGTATTACAAGTAGAGAGATACATTTGTACCAGCACTAACGTGAGAGCGCTTTACCTTGTGAGCAGTTAGTACAAATGTATCTCTCTACTTGTAATACCAGCACTAACGTGAGAGAGCACTTTACCTTCTGAGCAGTTAGTACAATTCTATCTCTCTACTTGTAATACCAGCACTAACGTGAGAGCGCTTTACCTTGTGAGCAGTTAGTACAAATGTATCTCTCTACTTGTAATACCAGCACTAACGTGAGAGCGCTTTTCCTTGTGAGCAGTTAGTACAAATGTATCTCTCTACTTGTAATACCAGCACTAACGTGAGAGCGCTTTACCTTGTGAGCAGTTAGTACAATTCTATCTCTCTACTTGTAATACCAGCACCAACGTGAGAGCGCTTTACCTTGTGAGCGGTTAGTACAAATGTATCTCTCTACTTGTAATACCAGCACTAACGTGAGAGAGCACTTTACCTTCTGAGCAGGTAAATGAAACAACTTTGCAATATATTGTCCTTATTTATTTTTACAAACTTTTCATGTAATTTAGAAATTTTAAAATTCTCAGAAATTGAAATCCCCCTACTCACTTAATAAATAACCAACTCTGCTACACATCTGTCCATGATTTGTTCTATCAGATAACAACTGCAGCTAGTGACTAGTCTTGTCTGTGGGCTAAAGCCCAGATTGGCACCTCCACCTAAGGGAAATGTGGGTGTAGTTTGGCTATTGAAAACTAAGGGTTAGATTATGAGTGGTGGTTTTATAGTGACTGTTTGTGCGCGTTGGAAGTCGCGCACATGATACGAGTTGAGAGTAAACACTTTCGCTTGAGCACAATTGGATTTAATGAATCGAGATAGCACAACTTCAGAGCTATGGTTAACTGTTACGCTTGACAGAAGAGTGTCACAAAACTCATCAAAAAGAAATTATATAGTACAATTACACAAATAATAATACTGTCTAATAAAAATGAACAAAAATATTGTATAAAAAGAGTTATAAGGGCTTTAACATAGAGATACATAAAATAAGTATAACTGATTATATGTGTGTATATTTTATTATGTGTGTATATATGTATTTGTGTGTACATATGTGTTTATGTGTGTATATATGTATTTGTGTGTGTATGTGTGTGTGTATATGTGTGTACATATGTATTTATGTGTGGAGATATGTGTGTATATATGTGTTTATGTGTGTACATTCCAGTGTTATTCACATAGGGTAATATGTTTTGTATTTTTAAATAGATATTCCTTTATATATCTGTAAATATCTATACCTATATATAACCAATATATATATATATATATATATATATATATATATATATATAGGTTTATATATATATTTTACAAAAATAAAACATCAGTTACATATAGAAATATGCATTTAAAAATATTTTGAACATATTCCTCTATGTGGGGAACATTGGAATATGAAAAATTCCTATTTCATGTCGGGTTAGCGCAATTGAGACAATGCGATTGGGCTTGCGCGCAAGTAAGGGTGTTAGCTTTTTTTCTTCTTTCCGCACTCCATTGAAGTCAATGGAGGAATATATTAATGCAGTCGCGATATTTAAAGTTCGTCTTTTTGCGAGCTAATACTTTTTTACTTTAATATAAATGCGCTACCCGATGCACATTAAAAGCCAAAATCTAACGGGGTAAGCATGCGAGAGGGAGTGCAGACTACCGCGCCACTAGTAATCTAGCCCTAAAAGCAGTAACAAGGTAGGCTGATATGTTATTCTAAAGCAACACAACAGAAATGTCTTGTTATTACAAAGGTTTTTACTGCTAGAACAAAGAATAACAGAATTGCTTGTGATTTGCAAACCCTATTGTTTAACCAGACTTTTAGTTTTAAAATAATTTCTTGTGTATATTAATCTTTGTATTTCAGCTTTAAAATATCCATGCAAGTGTTAAGTTTATATTCGAAGAAACACATTTCTCCGCCTCCCTCTCAAATACAGACAATTACCCAAGTCTTGGTAACCGAGGGGTGCAATATCCTCTCACCAATCAATAGTAAGACCCCACCCAACAACTACTAAACTTCAAACACACCTGGCTCTAAAGGAATATTTAAAATGCAAAAATACTCTCATTGGAAATATTTATTCCATGCATGTTATTTATTTTGAATATTTTCCAATATATTTTCTTATAATTACACAAATAAATAAGTTCCGTCTAAACACCAAAAAGATAACAACAACAAAAATATATCGTCTTTGTTATTTTTTTTTCTTTTAAATAGCTATGTGAATCTTTCTAATGTGGCTAGAGCTTTGGCTGAATATAGATGCACATTACGTCAATTGAGCCAGCCACATCAAGTAAAGTAGTCTGCGAGCTATGTGATGCATTGTGTTTCATAAACTAAACAAGAAGATAGGAACCACAAAGCTGTCCGGATATATATGAATTACAAACAATATGGTTTTAAGGCAGGAAAAAAGCACAAGTCAGTCATATTAAATAAACTGATCGAGGAAATATTTTCAGTGGATTACATGTGAATGACAGATTAAAATTAGTTATGTTTGTATATTGAACAAGCTAATAATCTCCAGGAACTGACATTTTAAGAAAATAGTCGGAAGTAAAATAAGGTTAAGTAAGGTTTTAACACCAAAAAAACTAAACTCTGCTAAAAATGGTTTATACTTTAGCTGCCAAACAATCTTCAGTTTTAACACTGGGAGCAAAAAGTTACAAACAGTCAAAGGCTGGCAGGAAGCACACATTTTATATCAAGCATATGGCAGATAATACATTTTTATACATGATAATGCTATTAAAGGGATAGTGTAGTCAAAATTAAACGTTTATAATTCAGACAGAGTAGCAATTTTAAGCAACTTTCTAATTTACTCCTATTGTCATTTTTTTCTTAGTTTTCTTGGTATCTTAATTTTGTAAAGCAAGAATGTAAGCTTAGGAGCCGCCCCTTTTTTGGTTCAGCACCTGGGCAGTGTTTGCTGAAGGGTGTCTAAATGGATCAGCAAGCACTACCTAGGAGCTTAACCAAAAATGGTCCGGCTCCTAAGCTTACATGCCAGCTTTTTCAAATAAAGATACCAAGCGAACAAAGACAATTTGATAATAGGAGTAAATGAGAAAGTTGCTTAAAATTGCTCCTCTATCTGAATCATGGAAGAAAAAAAATTGGGTTTCATATCCCTTTAAAATGTATACCAAAACTAACAAGAAATTCATGTTTGTACAGAGCTCACGCTGCTTCATTAGAGGGACAGAATAATACCAGGGTTACCAATAACACTTAATTCCTCCTACGTTTTCAGGTCTCTTCAAATCCATTTTTTATTTTAACTCCTTACATATGTTAGTTAGTGAAGCTCCGCCTCTTCATACTGGATGCCGCCATCTTGTACTTAGGTATTCTCACACCACGTGACAACCCCAGTGAGTATTCACCGCTCAGTGACATAGGCGGCTGTTTGACAGCTGTATTGCGCACTTTGGGTTAGCGTGCACGACATAGCAGGATGCCGCTATCTTGTACTTAGGTATTCTCACACCACGTAACAAAACCAGTGAGTATTCACAGCTCAATGACATAGGCGGCTGTTTGACAGCTGTATTGTGCACTTTGGGTTAGTGTGCACGACACAGCAGGATGCCGCCATCTTGTACTTAGGTATTCTCACACCATGTGACAAAACCAGTGAGTATTCACCGCTCAGTAACATAGGCGGCTGTTTGATAGCTGTATTGTGCACTTTGGGTTAGTGTGCATGACACAGCAGGATGCCGCCATCTTGTACTTAGGTATTCTCACACCATGTGACAAAACCAGTGAGTTTTCACCGCTCAGTGACATAGGCGGCTGTTTGACAGCTGTATTGTGCACTTTGGGTTAGTGTGCATGACACAGCAGGATGCCGCCATCTTGTACTTAGGTATTCTCACACCATGTGACAAAACCAGTGAGTTTTCACCGCTCAGTGACATAGGCGGCTGTTTGACAGCTGTATTGTGCACTTTGAGTTAGTGTGCATGACACAGCAGGATGCCGCCATCTTGTACTTAGGTATTCTCACACCATGTGACAAAACCAGTGAGTATTCACCGCTCAGTGACATAGGCGGCTGTTTGACAGCTGTATTGTGCACTTTGGGTTAGCGTGCACGACATAGCAGGATGCCGCTATCTTTTACTTAGGTATTCTCACACCATGTGACAAAACCAGTGAGTATTCACCGCTCAGTGACATAGGCGGCTGCTTGACAGCTGTATTGTGCACTTTGGGTTAGTGTGCACGACACAGCAGGATGCCGCTATCTTGTTCTTAGGTATTCTCACACCATGTGACAAAACCAGTGAGTATTCACAGCTCAGTGACATAGGCAGCTGTTTGACAGCTGTATTGTACACGACACAGCAGGATGCCGCTATCCTGTACTTAGGTATTCTCACACCACATGACAAAACCAGCGAGTATTCACAGCTCAGTGACATAGGCGGCTGTTTGACAGCTGTATTGCGCACTTTGGGTTAGTGTGCACGACACAGCAGGATGCCGCTATCCTGTACTTAGGTATTCTCACACCACATGACAAAACCAGCAAGTAGTCACAGCTCAGTGACATAGGCGGCTGTTTGACAGCTGTATTACGCACTTTGGGTTAGTGTGCACGACACAGCAGGATGCCGCTATCTTGTACTTAGGTATTCTCACACCACATGACAAAACCAGCGAGTATTCACAGCTCAGTGACATAGGCGGCTGTTTGACAGCTGTATTGTGCACTTTGGGTTAGCGTGCACATCACAGCAGGATGCCGCCATCTTGTACTTAGGTATTCTCACACCATGTGACAAAAACAGGGAGTATTCACAGCTCAGTGACATAGGCGGCTGTTTGAATTGTGCACTTCGGGTTAGTGAACATGACCCAGAAACATCCTGACATTTTTGGAGCTACTGAATTGCTTTCTGCTCATGAGGGTTTTATATATATTTAATGTAACTTTCACGCTGTGTAAAAAGAAATGCAAAAATGTGAAGCTCCTGCTCTTGTGAGCTTGTTACTCAAAGAGTGTGATACAACTGTAAAAAAAAGTCGCCAATATCAGCAGCAAATAAGAAGAGGCAGATCTTCACCAACACCTAGAAGGGGTAAAATAGGTAAACGGCTTGGAAAAGATCGAGCACAAGAGGGGACATATTAGGATGGCGCATAGTAATACTTGTGCACAGCAGTTTAATGCCCCTAATGGTCACTAGGTCTACTATCAAATAACATACCAATAGTAAAGTGCCATTCAATTGAAAACAAATCTATTAAGTGCATAAAATACACTGCAGTCTATGGGAAGTGTGTATTCCCAGTAAATATATATGTATATGGTTATATAAATAATGTGTGTATATACACACATTAAAACATAAATATATATGTATATGGTTATATAAATAATGTGTGTATATACACACATTAAAACATAAATATATATGTATATGGTTATATAAATAATATGTGTATATACACATAAATATATATGTATATAATTATATATACATATATACACTGTATTTATATTTGCTGCACTACTTACCCCCTTCGCTGCGCTTAGGTTCTGATGCCGTCTCTGAGGCCTATGGAAGCGCGCTCTTGTGAGCGCAATGCTTCCTAGCAATACGACACAAGCTCATGTTCGCATTGTGCTTAACTTGAAATACCAGCGCACATTAGCATGCACAGGTATTACTCAATGGAGAGCTTATATATTTAGCGCTCCACTTGTAATCTAGTATTTAATTAGACCATGTTTTCTTTTTGCATAATAAAACAAATCGCATTAAACCTTTTCTACGCTTATATTGAAGTATCAGTTTGTGCACAATTCATTCACTAAATATGTCCCACAGTAGATTTGCATAATCAACAAATACAAAGACAATGCAATAGCACATAGGGGTCAATTTATCAAGCTATGGCGGACAGGGGCGGACATATCCTGCCCCGTCTGCTGCAGCTCGGTGCTGGCGGAATTCATCATTGCACAAGAACGCAATTTTGCGCTCTTGTGCAACGCCGTCCACTGCCCACGCACAGTCAATCACGAGCGGGCAGGAGCTGTCAATCTCCCCGGTCAAACCTAAGAGATGGCGAAGAGTTAGGGAAGCAGCGGTCTGATGACTGCTGCTTCATAAATAAATACAGACTGCAGGTTCTCTTGTGAGAACCTGCAGTCGTAGGGGTGCGAAGACTTCGATAAATTGACCCCTTAATCTGAACTTCAAATTAGTAGTAGATTTTTTTCTGATAAATTATAAGTTATGTCTATTTCCACCCCTTCTGTATCATGTGACAGCCATCAGCCAATCACAAATGCATATATTCTGTGAATTCTTGCACATGCTCAGTAGGAGCTGGTGACTCAAAAAGTGTAAATATAAAAAGACAGTGCACAATTGTTAATGGGAGTAAACTGGAAAATTGCTGCTCTGGCTGAATCATTAACCCCTTAAGGACAACAACACTTTTTTTTCATTTTCTGTCCGTTTGGGACCAAGGCGATTTTTGCATTTCTTCTGTGTTTGTGTTTAGCTGTAATTTTCCTCTTACTCATTTACTGTACACACACATATTATATACAGTTTTTCTCGCCATTAAATGGACTTTCTAAAGATACCATTTTCATCATATCTTATTTACTATAAAAATTATAAAATGAGAAAAAAAAAATCACACTTTTTCTAACTGACCCCCAAAATCTGTTGCACATCTACAACCACCAAAAAACACCCATGCTAAATAGTTTCTAAATTTTGTCCTAAGTTTAGAAATACCCAATGTTTACATGTTCTTTGTTTTTTTGAAAGATATAGGGCAATAAATACAAGTAGTACTTTGCTATTTCCAAACCATTTTTTTCAAAATTAGCGATAGATACATTGGGACACTGATATCTGTCAGGAATCCCTGAATATCCCTTGACATGTATATATTATTTTTTAGAAGATATCCCAAAGTATTGATCTAGGCCCATTTTGATATATTTCATGCTACCATTTCACCACCAAATGCGTTTAAATAAAAAAAAAATGTTAACTTTTTCACAAACTTTAGGTTTCTCACTGAAATTATTTACAAACAGCTTGTGCAATTATGGCACAAATATGTAAATACTTCTCTGGGATCTCCTTTGTTTAGAAATAGCAGACATATATTTCTTTGGCGTTGCTTTTTGGTAATTAGAAGGCCGCTAAATACCGCTGCGCACCACACATTATTATGCCCAGCAGTGGAGGAGTTAATTAGGGAGTTTGAAGGGTTAGTTTTAGCTTTAGTGTAGTGTAGTTAACAATCCAAAGTATCGATCTAGGCCCATTTTGGTATATTTCATGCCACCATTTCAACTCCAAATGCGATCAAATTTAAAAAATCGTTTAACTTTTTCACAATTTTAGGTTTCTCACTGAAATTATTTACAAACAGTTAGTGAAATCATGGTACAAGTGGTTGTAAATTCTTCTATAGGATCCCCTTTGTTCAGAAAAAAGTATATATATATATATATATATATATATATATATATATGTATGGCTTTGGCATTGCTTTTTATTAATTAGAAGGCTGCTGCAAAATGCTGTTGCGCACCACACATGTATTATGCCCAGCAGTTAAGAGGTTAATTAGGTAGCTTGTAGGGTTAACTTTAGCTTTACTGTAGAGATAAGCCTCCCACCTGACACATCCCACCCCCTGACCCCCCTCAAACAGCTTCCTTCCCTCCCCCACCCCACAATTGTCACCGCCATCTTAAGTACTGGCAGAAAGTCTGACAGTATAAAAAACAGAATTTATGTTTACCTGATAAATTTCTTTCTCCAACGGTGTGTCCGGTCCACGGCTTCATCCTTACTTGTGGGATATTCTCTTCCCCTACTGGAAATGGCAAAGAGAGCACACAGCAAGAGCTGTCCATATAGCCCCCCCTCTGGCTCCGCCCCCCCAGTCATTCGACCGACGGTTAGGAGAAAAAGGAGAAACTATAGGGTGCCGTGGTGACTGTAGTGTATAAAGAAAGAAATTTTTCAAACCTGATTAAAAACCAGGGCGGGCAGTGGACCGGACACACCGTTGGAGAAAGAAATTTATCAGGTAAACATAAATTCTGTTTACTCCAACATTGGTGTGTCCGGTCCACGGCTTCATCCTTACTTGTGGGAACCAATACCAAAGCATTAGGACACGGATGAAGGGAGGGAGCAAATCAGGTTACCTAAACAGAAGTCACCACGGCTTGCAAAACCTCTCTCCCAAAAATAGCCCCCGAAGAAGCATAAGTATCGAATTTGTAAAATTTGGCAAAAGTATGCAGAGAAGAATAAAAAACTACAACTAACACCACGTACTCTTTACCATCCCTGTGGAGATGCTACTTGTTCAGAGCGGCAAAGAGAATGACTGGGGGGTGGAGCCAGAGGGGGGGGGGCTATATGGACAGCTCTTGCTGTGTGCTCTCTTTGCCATTTCCTGTAGGGGAAGAGAATATCCCACAAGTAAGGATGAAGCCGTGGACTGGACACACCAATGTTGGAGAAATAAAGGTGCTTTTTATATACAGTATATATATTTATTAAGTGTAGGATCCCCCATTACCCCCCAACCAGCTCTCTCAGCCTTACCCCCTCGACCTAATGGCCGCCATCTTAGGTACTGGCAGCTGTCTGCCAGTACCCATTTTACTTACAAATGTGCAATTTTATTAAAATAAATATGAAAACATAATTTATGCTTACCTGATAAATTCCTTTCTTCTGTAGTGTGATCAGTCCACGGGTCATCATTACTTCTGGGATATTACTCCTCCCCAACAGGAAGTGCAAGAGGATTCACCCAGCAGAGCTGCATATAGCTCCTCCCCTCTACGTCACTCCCAGTCATTCGACCAAGGACCAACGAGAAAGGAAAAGCCAAGGGTGAAGTGGTGACTGGAGTATAAATTAAAAAATATTTACCTGCCTTAAAAACAGGGCGGGCCGTGGACTGATCACACTACAGAAGAAAGGAATTTATCAGGTAAGCATAAATTATGTTTTCTTCTGTTAAGTGTGATCAGTCCACGGGTCATCATTACTTCTGGGATACCAATACCAAAGCAAAAGTACACGGATGACGGGAGGGATAGGCAGGCTCTTTATACAGAAGGAACCACTGCCTGAAGAACCTTTCTCCCAAAAATAGCCTCCGATGAAGCAAAAGTGTCAAATTTGTAAAATTTGGAAAAAGTATGAAGCGAAGACCAAGTTGCAGCCTTGCAAATCTGTTCAACAGAGGCCTCATTCTTGAAGGCCCAAGTGGAAGCCACAGCTCTAGTAGAATGAGCTGTAATTCTTTCAGGAGGCTGCTGTCCAGCAGTCTCATAAGCTAAACGAATTATGCTACGAAGCCAAAAAGAAAGAGAGGTAGCAGAAGCTTTTTGACCTCTCCTCTGCCCAGAGTAAATGACAAACAGAGAAGACGTTTGTCGAAATTCCTTAGTTGCCTGTAAGTAAAATTTTAGAGCACGGACTACATCCAGGTTGTGCAGTAGACGTTCCTTCTTTGAAGAAGGATTTGGGCATAAAGAAGGAACAACAATCTCTTGATTGATATTCCTGTTAGTAACTACCTTAGGTAAGAACCCAGGTTTAGTACGCAGGACTACCTTATCCGAATGAAAAATCAAATAAGGAGAATCACAATGTAAGGCTGATAATTCAGAGACTCTTCGAGCCGAGGAAATAGCCATTAAAAATAGAACTTTCCAAGATAACAACTTTATATCAATGGAATGAAGGGGTTCAAACGGAACGCCCTGTAAAACATTAAGAACAAGGTTTAAACTCCATGGTGGAGCAACAGTTTTAAACACAGGCTTAATCCTGGCCAAAGCCTGACAAAAAGCCTGGACGTCAGGAACTTCTGACAGACGTTTGTGTAACAGAATGGACAGAGCTGAGATCTGTCCCTTTAATGAACTAGCAGATAAACCCTTTTCTAAACCTTCTTGTAGAAAAGACAATATCCTAGGAATCCTAACCTTACTCCAAGAGTAACCTTTGGATTCACACCAATATAGGTATTTACGCCATATCTTATGGTAAATCTTTCTGGTAACAGGTTTCCTAGCCTGTATTAAGGTATCAATAACTGACTCAGAAAACCCACGTCTTGATAAAATCAAGCGTTCAATTTCCAAGCAGTCAGCTTCAGAGAAGTTAGATTTTGATGTTTGAAGGGACCCTGTATCAGAAGGTCCTGTTTCAGAGGTAGAGACCAAGGTGGACAGGATGACATGTCCACCAGGTCTGCATACCAAGTCCTGCGTGGCCACGCAGGTGCTATTAGAATCACTGATGCTCTCTCTTGTTTGATTCTGGCAATCAATCGAGGAAGCAACGGGAAGGGTGGAAACACGTAAGCCATCCTGAAGTCCCAAGGTGCTGTCAGAGCATCTATCAGGACTGCTCCTGGATCTGGACCCATAACGAGGAAGCTTGGCGTTCTGTCGAGACGCCATGAGATCTATCTCTGGTTTGCCCCAACGTCGAAGTATTTGGGCAAAGACCTCCGGATGAAGTTCCCACTCCCCCGGATGAAAAGTCTGACGACTTAAGAAATCCGCCTCCCAGTTCTCAACTCCCGGGATGTGGATTGCTGACAGGTGGCAAGAGTGAGACTCTGCCCAGCGAATTATCTTTGATACTTCCATCATAGCTAGGGAGCTTCTTGTCCCTCCCTGATGGTTGATGTAAGCTACAGTCGTGATGTTGTCCGACTGAAACCTGATGAACCCCCGAGTTGTCAACTGGGGCCAAGCCAGGAGGGCATTGAGAACTGCTCTCAATTCCAGAATGTTTATTGGCAGGAGACTCTCCTCCTGACTCCATTGTCCCTGAGCCTTCAGAGAATTCCAGACGGCACCCCAACCTAGAAGGCTGGCGTCTGTTGTTACAATTGTCCAGTCTGGTCTGCCGAATGGCATCCCCCTGGACAGGTGCGGCCGAGAAAGCCACCATAGAAGAGAATTTCTGGTCTCTTGATCCAGATTCAGAGAAGGGGATAAGTCTGAGTAATCCCCATTCCACTGACTTAGCATGCACAGTTGCAGTGGTCTGAGGTGTAAGCGTGCAAAGGGAACTATGTCCATTGCCGCTACCATTAAGCCGATTACCTCCATGCATTGAGCCACTGACGGGTGTTGAATGGAATGAAGGGTGCGGCAAGCACTTTGAAGTCTTGTTAGCCTGTCCTCTGTCAGGTAAATCTTCATTTCTACAGAATCTATAAGAGTCCCCAGGAAGGGAACTCTTGTGAGTGGAACGAGTGAACTTTTCTTTTCGTTCACCTTCCATCCATGTGACCTTAGAAATGCCAGCACTAACTCTGTATGAGACTTGGCAGTTTGAAAGCTTGAAGCTTGTATCAGAATGTCGTCTAGGTATGGAGCTACCGAGATTCCCCGCGGTCTTAGTACCGCCAGAAGAGCACCCAGAACCTTTGTGAAGATTCTTGGAGCTGTAGCCAATCCGAATGGAAGAGCCACAAACTGGTAATGCCTGTCTAGGAAGGCAAACCTTAGGTACCGATAATGATCTTTGTGAATCGGTATGTGAAGGTAAGCATCCTTTAAATCTACAGTGGTCATGTACTGACCCTCTTGGATCATAGGTAAAATTGTCCAACGGTGTGTCCGGTCCACGGCTTCATCCTTACTTGTGGGATATTCTCTTCCCCTACTGGAAATGGCAAAGAGAGCACACAGCAAGAGCTGTCCATATAGCCCCCCCTCTGGCTCCGCCCCCCCAGTCATTCGACCGACGGTTAGGAGAAAAAGGAGAAACTATAGGGTGCCGTGGTGACTGTAGTGTATAAACAAACCTGATTAAAAACCAGGGCGGGCAGTGGACCGGACACACCGTTGGAGAAAGAAATTTATCAGGTAAACATAAATTCTGTTTACTCCAACATTGGTGTGTCCGGTCCACGGCTTCATCCTTACTTGTGGGAACCAATACCAAAGCATTAGGACACGGATGAAGGGAGGGAGCAAATCAGGTTACCTAAACAGAAGTCACCACGGCTTGCAAAACCTCTCTCCCAAAAATAGCCCCCGAAGAAGCATAAGTATCGAATTTGTAAAATTTGGCAAAAGTATGCAGAGAAGAATAAAAAACTACAACTAACACCACGTACTCTTTACCATCCCTGTGGAGATGCTACTTGTTCAGAGCGGCAAAGAGAATGACTGGGGGGTGGAGCCAGAGGGGGGGGGGCTATATGGACAGCTCTTGCTGTGTGCTCTCTTTGCCATTTCCTGTAGGGGAAGAGAATATCCCACAAGTAAGGATGAAGCCGTGGACTGGACACACCAATGTTGGAGAAATAAAGGTGCTTTTTATATACAGTATATATATTTATTAAGTGTAGGATCCCCCATTACCCCCCAACCAGCTCTCTCAGCCTTACCCCCTCGACCTAATGGCCGCCATCTTAGGTACTGGCAGCTGTCTGCCAGTACCCATTTTACTTACAAATGTGCAATTTTATTAAAATAAATATGAAAACATAATTTATGCTTACCTGATAAATTCCTTTCTTCTGTAGTGTGATCAGTCCACGGGTCATCATTACTTCTGGGATATTACTCCTCCCCAACAGGAAGTGCAAGAGGATTCACCCAGCAGAGCTGCATATAGCTCCTCCCCTCTACGTCACTCCCAGTCATTCGACCAAGGACCAACGAGAAAGGAAAAGCCAAGGGTGAAGTGGTGACTGGAGTATAAATTAAAAAATATTTACCTGCCTTAAAAACAGGGCGGGCCGTGGACTGATCACACTACAGAAGAAAGGAATTTATCAGGTAAGCATAAATTATGTTTTCTTCTGTTAAGTGTGATCAGTCCACGGGTCATCATTACTTCTGGGATACCAATACCAAAGCAAAAGTACACGGATGACGGGAGGGATAGGCAGGCTCTTTATACAGAAGGAACCACTGCCTGAAGAACCTTTCTCCCAAAAATAGCCTCCGATGAAGCAAAAGTGTCAAATTTGTAAAATTTGGAAAAAGTATGAAGCGAAGACCAAGTTGCAGCCTTGCAAATCTGTTCAACAGAGGCCTCATTCTTGAAGGCCCAAGTGGAAGCCACAGCTCTAGTAGAATGAGCTGTAATTCTTTCAGGAGGCTGCTGTCCAGCAGTCTCATAAGCTAAACGAATTATGCTACGAAGCCAAAAAGAAAGAGAGGTAGCAGAAGCTTTTTGACCTCTCCTCTGCCCAGAGTAAATGACAAACAGAGAAGACGTTTGTCGAAATTCCTTAGTTGCCTGTAAGTAAAATTTTAGAGCACGGACTACATCCAGGTTGTGCAGTAGACGTTCCTTCTTTGAAGAAGGATTTGGGCATAAAGAAGGAACAACAATCTCTTGATTGATATTCCTGTTAGTAACTACCTTAGGTAAGAACCCAGGTTTAGTACGCAGGACTACCTTATCCGAATGAAAAATCAAATAAGGAGAATCACAATGTAAGGCTGATAATTCAGAGACTCTTCGAGCCGAGGAAATAGCCATTAAAAATAGAACTTTCCAAGATAACAACTTTATATCAATGGAATGAAGGGGTTCAAACGGAACGCCCTGTAAAACATTAAGAACAAGGTTTAAACTCCATGGTGGAGCAACAGTTTTAAACACAGGCTTAATCCTGGCCAAAGCCTGACAAAAAGCCTGGACGTCAGGAACTTCTGACAGACGTTTGTGTAACAGAATGGACAGAGCTGAGATCTGTCCCTTTAATGAACTAGCAGATAAACCCTTTTCTAAACCTTCTTGTAGAAAAGACAATATCCTAGGAATCCTAACCTTACTCCAAGAGTAACCTTTGGATTCACACCAATATAGGTATTTACGCCATATCTTATGGTAAATCTTTCTGGTAACAG
Organism: Bombina bombina; assembly: GCF_027579735.1. Classification (NCBI taxonomy): domain Eukaryota; kingdom Metazoa; phylum Chordata; class Amphibia; order Anura; family Bombinatoridae; genus Bombina; species Bombina bombina. The sequence continues at coordinate 221,884,542 of NC_069505.1, read as the reverse complement.
GTTTCCTAGCCTGTATTAAGGTATCAATACCTGACTCAGAAAACCCACGTCTTGATAAAATCAAGCGTTCAATTTCCAAGCAGTCAGCTTCAGAGAAGTTAGATTTTGATGTTTGAAGGGACCCTGTATCAGAAGGTCCTGTTTCAGAGGTAGAGACCAAGGTGGACAGGATGACATGTCCACCAGGTCTGCATACCAAGTCCTGCGTGGCCACGCAGGTGCTATTAGAATCACTGATGCTCTCTCTTGTTTGATTCTGGCAATCAATCGAGGAAGCAACGGGAAGGGTGGAAACACGTAAGCCATCCTGAAGTCCCAAGGTGCTGTCAGAGCATCTATCAGGACTGCTCCTGGATCTGGACCCATAACGAGGAAGCTTGGCGTTCTGTCGAGACGCCATGAGATCTATCTCTGGTTTGCCCCAACGTCGAAGTATTTGGGCAAAGACCTCCGGATGAAGTTCCCACTCCCCCGGATGAAAAGTCTGACGACTTAAGAAATCCGCCTCCCAGTTCTCAACTCCCGGGATGTGGATTGCTGACAGGTGGCAAGAGTGAGACTCTGCCCAGCGAATTATCTTTGATACTTCCATCATAGCTAGGGAGCTTCTTGTCCCTCCCTGATGGTTGATGTAAGCTACAGTCGTGATGTTGTCCGACTGAAACCTGATGAACCCCCGAGTTGTCAACTGGGGCCAAGCCAGGAGGGCATTGAGAACTGCTCTCAATTCCAGAATGTTTATTGGCAGGAGACTCTCCTCCTGACTCCATTGTCCCTGAGCCTTCAGAGAATTCCAGACGGCACCCCAACCTAGAAGGCTGGCGTCTGTTGTTACAATTGTCCAGTCTGGTCTGCCGAATGGCATCCCCCTGGACAGGTGCGGCCGAGAAAGCCACCATAGAAGAGAATTTCTGGTCTCTTGATCCAGATTCAGAGAAGGGGATAAGTCTGAGTAATCCCCATTCCACTGACTTAGCATGCACAGTTGCAGTGGTCTGAGGTGTAAGCGTGCAAAGGGAACTATGTCCATTGCCGCTACCATTAAGCCGATTACCTCCATGCATTGAGCCACTGACGGGTGTTGAATGGAATGAAGGGTGCGGCAAGCACTTTGAAGTCTTGTTAGCCTGTCCTCTGTCAGGTAAATCTTCATTTCTACAGAATCTATAAGAGTCCCCAGGAAGGGAACTCTTGTGAGTGGAACGAGTGAACTTTTCTTTTCGTTCACCTTCCATCCATGTGACCTTAGAAATGCCAGCACTAACTCTGTATGAGACTTGGCAGTTTGAAAGCTTGAAGCTTGTATCAGAATGTCGTCTAGGTATGGAGCTACCGAGATTCCCCGCGGTCTTAGTACCGCCAGAAGAGCACCCAGAACCTTTGTGAAGATTCTTGGAGCTGTAGCCAATCCGAATGGAAGAGCCACAAACTGGTAATGCCTGTCTAGGAAGGCAAACCTTAGGTACCGATAATGATCTTTGTGAATCGGTATGTGAAGGTAAGCATCCTTTAAATCTACAGTGGTCATGTACTGACCCTCTTGGATCATAGGTAAAATTGTCCGAATAGTCTCCATCTTGAACGATGGAACTCTTAGGAATTTGTTTAGGATCTTTAAGTCCAGGATTGGTCTGAAAGTTCCCTCTTTTTTGGGAACCACAAACAGATTTGAGTAAAACCCCTGTCCCTGTTCCGATCGTGGAACTGGATGGATTACTCCCATTAACAAGAGCTCTTGTACGCAGCGTAGAAACGCCTCTTTCTTTGTCTGGATTGTTGACAATCTTGACAGATGAAATCTCTCTCTTGGAGGAGAGTATTTGAAGTCCAGAAGGTATCCCTGAGATATTATCTCTAGCGCCCAGGGATCCTGAACATCTCTTGCCCAAGCCTGGGCGAAGAGAGAAAGTCTGCCCCCCACTAGATCCGATCCCGGATCGGGGGCCCTCAATTCATGCTGTTTTAGGGGCAGCAGCAGGTTTCCTAGTCTGCTTGCCCTTGTTCCAGGACTGGTTAGGTTTCCAGCCTTGTCTGTAGCGAGCAACAGCTCCTTCCTGTTTTGGTGCAGAGGAAGTTGATGCTGCTCCTGCTTTGAAATTACGAAAGGAACGAAAATTAGACTGTCTAGTCTTGGCTTTGGCTTTGTCCTGAGGCAGGGCATGGCCTTTACCTCCTGTAATGTCAGCGATAATCTCTTTCAACCCGGGCCCGAATAAGGTCTGCCCTTTGAAAGGTATATTAAGCAATTTAGACTTAGAAGTAACATCAGCTGACCAGGATTTTAGCCACAGCGCCCTGCGTGCCTGAATGGCGAATCCTGAATTCTTCGCCGTAAGTTTAGTAAGATGTACTACGGCCTCCGAAATGAATGAATTAGCTAGTTTAAGGACTCTAAGCCTGTCCGTAATGTCGTCCAGAGTAGCTGAACCAATGTTCTCTTCCAGAGACTCAATCCAGAATGCCGCTGCAGCCGTGATCGGCGCAATGCATGCAAGGGGTTGCAATATAAAACCTTGTTGAACAAACATTTTCTTAAGGTAACCCTCTAACTTTTTATCCATTGGATCTGAAAAAGCACAGCTATCCTCCACCGGGATAGTGGTACGCTTAGCTAAGGTAGAAACTGCTCCCTCCACCTTAGGGACCGTTTGCCATAAGTCCCTTGTGGTGGCGTCTATTGGAAACATTTTTCTAAATATCGGAGGGGGTGAGAACGGCACACCGGGTCTATCCCACTCCTTAGTAACAATTTCAGTAAGTCTCTTAGGTATAGGAAAAACCTCAGTACTCGTCGGTACCGCAAAATATTTATCCAACCTACACATTTTCTCTGGTATTGCAACTGTGTTACAATCATTCAGAGCCGCTAACACCTCCCCTAGTAATACACGGAGGTTTTCCAGTTTAAATTTAAAATTTGAAATATCTGAATCCAGTCTGTTTGGATCAGAACCGTCACCCACAGAATGAAGTTCTCCGTCCTCATGTTCTGCCACCTGTGACGCAGTGTCTGACATGGCCCTAATATTATCAGCGCACTCTGTTCTCACCCCAGAGTGATCACGCTTACCTCTTAGTTCTGGTAATTTAGCCAAAACCTCAGTCATAACAGTAGCCATATCCTGTAATGTGATTTGTAATGGCTGCCCAGATGTACTCGGCGCTACAATATCACGCACCTCCCTCTGAGCGGGAGATGTAGGTACTGACACGTGAGGCGAGTTAGTCGGCATAACTCTCCCCTCGTTGTTTGGTGAAATTTGTTCAATTTGTACAGATTGACTTTTATTTAAAGTAGCATCAATACAGTTAGTACATAAATTTCTATTGGGCTCCACTTTGGCATTGCAACAAATGACACAGGTATCATCCTCTGAATCAGACATGTTTAACACACTAGCAAATAAACTTGCAACTTGGAAATACAATTCAATTAGAATAATATTAAAACGTACTGTGCCTTTAAGAAGCACAGAATATCTATGACAGTTGAAATTGAAACAGTTATAGCCTCAATCCTTGTAAACAACACAACTTTAGCAAAGGTTTAATCCCATTAGCAAAGATAACAAATTCTGAAAGCAGGAAACAAATTACAGAATAAACGTTTTTTATCTCAGTCAAACTATAATTCTCACAGCTCTGCTGAGAGAAATTACCTCCCTCAAAATAAGTTTTGAAGACCCCTGAGCTCTGTAGAGATGAACCGGATCATGCAGGGAATACAATGAGTTGCTGACTGAAATATTTGATGCGTAGTAAAAGCGCCAAAAAACGGCCCCTCCCCCTCACACACAGCAGTGAGGGAGAACAGAAACTGTCAGAAAACAGATTAAGCAACTGCCAAGTGGAAAAATAGTGCCCAAACATTTATTCACTCAGTACCTCAGCAAATGAAAACGATTTTACATTCCAGCAAAAACGTTAAACATAATCTCTAGTTATTAAACAGCTTTATGTATTTCTTACAGTGTAATTCTAGTGAAGTACCATTCCCCAGAATACTGAAGTGTAAAGTATACATACATGACATTATATCGGTATGGCAGGATTTTCTCATCAATTCCATTGTCAGAAAATAAAAACTGCTACATACCTCTATGCAGATTCATCTGCCCGCTGTCCCCTGATCTGAAGTTTACCTCTCCTCAGATGGCCGAGAAACAGCAATATGATCTTAACTACTCCGGCTAAAATCATAACAAAAACTCTGGTAGATTCTTCTTCAAACTCTGCCAGAGAGATAATAACACACTCCGGTGCTATTTTAAAATAACAAACTTTTGATTGAAGATATAAACCTAAGTATAATCACCATAGTCCTCTCACACATCCTATCTAGTCGTTGGGTGCAAGAGAATGACTGGGAGTGACGTAGAGGGGAGGAGCTATATGCAGCTCTGCTGGGTGAATCCTCTTGCACTTCCTGTTGGGGAGGAGTAATATCCCAGAAGTAATGATGACCCGTGGACTGATCACACTTAACAGAAGAAATCTACATTTTCTGTAGTGTAGCTTCCCCCCTCCCCCTCCCAGATCGCTTTCCAAACCATTTTTGTCCCTCCTGGATCCCTTCCCTATTCTAAACTGAATCGTTTCCCTACTGCTAAAAATGGTTATGTCCGTGCGCGCACGCTCCCGAGCCCCGCCCCCGTCTCCTTGAGTGCTCACGGATCCGAAACAAGCACCAACATGGGCCGCCCACCCACATCCTTGCAGCTGCTCCCACCCACCAACTATTGGCACCATGCTGGCCGATGCAGAGAAGGCCACAGAGTAGCTCTCTCTGCATTGGATGCTTTAAAAACGGTATTGCAGAATTCCTCAATATCGAGGCATCACTGCAATACCCTAAAAGCAGCTGGAAGCAATCATGATAACTTCCAGTGCTTTAAACCCTGAGGACGTACAGGGTACGTCCTTGGTCACTAAGTGACCTTTTTTGTAGGACGTACCCTGTACGTCCTTGGTCGTTAAGGGGTTAAATCTTAATTTTGACTTGAGTGTCCCTTTAATGTTGATGACAGTATGTGACATGCGGTTACTCTTTATTTTATCACTTGGTATCTTCATATATCAATGTGTTTCCTGATCCAAGCTATGACACTGGCTAACACAGCTGTGATAAGCTGTCACACACTGACCATGCTTACGTCTTGTTTCTCACCCTTTTTACAAAGGAAAGAATTTATCCTTCACCTGTTAGTTAAGTGCTGAAGACCACTTTCAGTTCCTGTAGAAACCACATACACGTGTGTTATACTTCCTAAGAAGTACAGATGGTGACAGCCATCAGAAACAGAACTTAAAGGGCTATTAAACATAACATTTACGCTCCCTGTTAAATGTTTAATTAAAGGAAAATAAAGCTTTTTTTTGCCTGGTTTTGCTGTACAATATCTCAGAATATTCAGTCCCTCATAAGCAATTGCAGTGCATCCATTTTACTTATGTATGGCAAACTTTACCTGTGACATACTACTTAGTGATTGGCTAGCTCAGAACACATGCTCATTTACATCTGTACCTCCCTGGCTATATCAGAGGAGATCAGAAACACTGATTCAAACAGGGTTTTTAAGGTGTGTCCCTTAACTGTTCTTAATTTACAAAATCTTGAAATGTGTGCTTGCAATGCAGTTCTTAATTGTTATGTGCAATGAGTTTAAAGTATATTTAACCAATAATTATTAATTATACATGAGCATCATGACTGTGTGATCATTGACTAAATATGATATGCCAATTATATGATTGATGGCAATTTTGATGCATCAATTCCATAGTAAATAAAGTCATTATTTTAGTGAAAGGGACATGGAACCCAAAACTTTTCTTTCATTATTGAGATAAAGCAGCAATTTTAAAAAAGTTTCCAATTTACTTCTATTATCAAACTTGCTTAGTTCTCATGTTATTCCTTGTTGAAGAGATATCTAGATAGGTAGCGTGCACGTGTCTGTAGCACTACATGACAGGAAACAGTGCTGCCATCTAGTGCTCTTGCTGATGTATAACATTGTTGCAAAACTGCTGCCATATAGTTCTGCAGACACGTGCACACTCCTAAGCTTACATCCCTGCTTTTCAACAAATAAATAATAGAAGTAAATTGGAAAGTTGTTTAAAATTGTATGTTCTACCTGAATCATGACAGAAAAAAGTTGGGATTTCAGGTCAATAACTTGGAGTTTGGTCAAAAATGTTGCCGCCAATGAAGATTAGTTCACAATCAAATGGAAGCAAATAAGTAAAATGTATTTATATGAAAGTAACAGTACAATAACAAAATAGCACTGCTCTTTAATAATACGGTCTGTTTATAAATAGTAGTGACATTATTGCCATTTTATCACTAAATACACTGCTTATTAACACTAAAACTACAAAGAACATGAGCTCACTAAATCGTTACTTATTTTGCTATCTTTTGATGTAAAACTCAGCTGAAACGTGTGCAAGCGCCGAGCTCACTAGAGTTGCTGGAAGTAGTAGTAATAGTACACAAACTCCCTTACAGCTAGATCTCATTGGCTACAAACAAGGGACATGCTAAATATACTAATGAGGAGGGGGTGTTCCAATCTACATCAGATGCCCTGCTCTGTTAGTCCCTACACTGCCTCCCCTAGACTTAATATCATCCCTAACCTATAAAGCACTCAACAGCCTCACTCCCAGCTATATTACCTCTCTCATCTCCAAATACTCCCTGACCCACCCTCCCAAATCAACATCTGACCTACGTCCCTCCACTCTATTGACTCTACTTCCCTCTCTCAACTCCAAGACTTCTCATGCGCTGGTCCTCACGAACCCTCTACCCCGATCCTACCTCGTGTAGATTCAGGTGCTCTTTGCACCCCCTTACAGTTTAGAGAGGTTTACCATCTGTATTTCATCCTAAGTAAAATAGGTCTTGAACTACCTTGACTCACTGCTGCAACTACAAACCCCATGTCAAGCTACCCCAAACCGTACGTCTCTGCAGCCTCAACTTGTAGACTGTACGCTCTCAGGAGCAGCTACCCCAAACTGTACGTCTCTGCAGCCTCAACTTGTAGACTGTAAGCTCTCAAGAGCAGCTACCCCAAACCGTACGTCTCTGCAGCCTCAACTTGTAGACTGTAAGCTCTCAAGAGCAGCTACCCCAAACCGTACTTCTCTGCAGCCTCAACTTGTAGACTATAAGCTCTCAGGAGCAGCTACCCCAAACCGTACGTCTCTGCAGCCTCAACTTGTAGACTGTAAGCTCTCAGGAGCAGATACCCCAAACTGTACGTCTCTGCAGCCTCAACTTGTAAACTGTAAGCTCTCAGGAGCAGCTACCCCAAACCCTACGTCTCTGCAGCCTCAACTTGTAAACTGTAAGCTCTCAGGAGCAGCTACCCCAAACCATACGTCTCTGCAGCCTCAACTTGTAAACTGTAAGCTCTCAGGAGCAGCTACCCCAAACCATACGTCTCTGCAGCCACAACTTGTAGACTGTAAGCTCTCAGGAGCAGCTACCCCAAACCGTACGTCTCTGCAGCCTCAACTTGTAAACTGTAAGCTCTCAGGAGCAGCTACCCCAAACCGTACAACTCTGCAGCCTCAACTTGTAAACTGTAAGCTCTCAGGAGCAGCTACCCCAAACTGCACGTCTCTGCAGCTTCAACTTGTAGAATGTAAGCTCTCAGGAGCAGCTACCCCAAACCGTACGTCTCTGCAGCCTCAACTTGTAAACTGTAAGCTCTCAGGAGCAGCTACCCAAAACCGTACGTCTTTGCAGCCTCAACTTGTAGACTGTAAGCTCTCAGGAGAAGCTACCCCAAACCGTACGTCTCTGCAGCCACAACTTGTAGACTGTAAGCTCTCAGGAGCAGCTACCCCAAACTGTACGTCTCTGCAGCCTCAACTTGTAAACTGTAATCTCTCAGGAGCAGTTACCCCAAACCATACGTCTCTGCAGCCTCAACTTGTAGACTGTAAGCTCTCAGGAGCAGGTCCCTCTTCCCCCTGTACTAATGTGTTGTGTTTAGTCTGTTATGTATTTGTAGAACACAAATCTGTCATTATATGACCCTACTGTTGTACCCAGCGCTACAGAAATTTATAGCACTAAAGATAAATAATAATAAAATAAATCAATTGGTTATTTCTGTGCTTGATTTAAAGCACTGCACACAGTGTTAACAGATCCAAAATTGTTTGTTTTAAAATATTTATTTTAGTTGTAAATCTATTACAATTCAGTACATAATTGCTGACAAATACTGTGTGTATATTAAAAATATTTCAGTGTTCAAGTCCTACAAAAGAAAAGTGTAGAAAGTGTTACTGCCCATTACTAGAGAATCTCATTATCCCTCTTACCAGACTGTGCTCCAGCTCCTCCTACCAGCAGCAGCAGCAGTGTTTACTGAAGCGTTTCTGTTCTCTGTCCTGAGGGAACTTAGTTCCTCCTGCAAAAATAGTGCAGGAACTCCGTTCCCATGTGTTCCCGCCCGACTTGATCCCTGATGTTCAGCCACCAATCAGCGGCTAGCCACCTCCTGAGTCTACCTAGATATTCTGAACAGAGGAAAAACACAGCGCAACCCAGTAGGCTCCCCAGTTTGTTTGGATTTGATAGCTTGCATTGTGTGGCTGTTTTAGGGTCCCAGGTATTGGAAAGGACCTTGACGTGGTACCTGGGCTTGTCCCATTTGGCCAGATGCGATATTTCTACTAGCGGTAGAGACATGCTTTTTGATTCAAACACGCCATCACACTGCTGTGTACGCTGCTGGTGGACTTTAACATCTAAAGACTTTTTTATGTGCTTATCAAGTACATACTTCCTGTAAGTATGTTTTTATATGTGCGTGTGATTCTGTAATAAAATTATTTTACGCTTGAATCCTGGATTGCGCTGTGTTTTCCCTCTGTTCACAGTCTCTTTGTATTTTGAACCTGTCAAGACGCTCAGGCTCCATAGACGGCAGCACCCAGCTTGTTTCAGATTAAGGAACATCAGTGGATCGAATCATTTGAACTCATTGTTCGGGACAACCTTTTGAAAATACTGCAAGTATTTGATTATAATGTCCACTGTGGACTGGATATCACAACTGTATAATCCATACTCGTGGATAGTAGTAATAATTTTTGGCTACATATCGTTTTAGTTTAACAGTTATACATTTGTAACAGCTTACAATTGAAGGTTCAGTCCTGTTTTGAAACATTGTGTGTATATACGACTACTTACAGCCGAACATTTGAGATATATATGTAACAGCTTAAAATTGAAGGTTGAGCCATTTTTTCATACATTTTGTATAAGATTATTCACGGCTAAAGTAAACATTTGAGATATATGTGTCTCATTTGTAATAGGTGCATAACCTTAATTACTGTTTTGTGATATTCACATAGCGCTGTTTACAATTTATTAGTGTTAGTTTTCCTACCTAGATATGCTTTTCCACAAAGCAAACCAAGAAAACAAAGCACATCATTAAATAATAGAAGTTAATTGGAAATTTGTTTAAAATTGTTTGCTGTATTTGAATCATGAAATAAATATTTTGGGTTTCATGTCCCTTTAAGATTAAACAATATCAGCAACAACTTAGAGCAGTGATGGACAACGTCCTAACACATTGAGGGGGCAGATCATTACTTTAGACTTAAGTGCTGCATATAAATATGAAAAATATTATTTCCTTAAAAATATTCTTATTTCTGCTTTTTCCCCAGGGGCGTCAAACACTAGTGCAGAGAGCTGCGTGTGACCCACGGGGCTGACAGTTGGCATCACTGGCTTAGAAGAAGGGCATGAAAAGCTTGTGTGACCAATCGGCTTGAAGATGCTACAAGAATGCAGAACATCTGAACGTGCCAACAAAATAAAGAGCGTGGGTGATTGGAAGACAGAGAGAAAGATTGAGAAGCATCGGCAGGTAAATACTGAGATGAGCAACAGTAAAATAAGTGCATGGGTTCAAGAAGAAAGCCAAAACAAATTAAAGAGAAAGTAAACACCCTGAGACGTTAACCCCTTAGCCCCATCATAATGATAATTACGTGATTTCCTATTTTCTTCAAATGTTTACATTCTAACTTTGTTCCGATCTTCAGCACTTGCCCCCCCCCCCCCGTCCTGAAGGGGTTAAAGAAGGAGGCAATCGTCCAAGTTCTGAACGTAAACAAAACCTACATGTTTGTTCAACCTCAATTTACCTCGGCCACAAGGACAATTAGGGCTTTCTTTTGACATCAAATATTTTTATATCAACTATAAATTTATATGAATCAAATTTACGTAAGTGTAAGAAATTAAGAAATTATATTTTTTCCAAACACTCACACACGTTACTGTAAATATCATAATCCTGATAGGTTTTACAGCAATGAAACAGCCACATTTGTGTTCAGCAGTGCTGTGTCCCACAGGTACAACAATACCCCCCACTTCGGGAAGTTACAGGGTCAAATATGGGGCCTGCCCATTTCAGTCTTCATAACACTAACTCCATAAACCCACCCACCAATTCCCATTTATTGATCAGAGTAATCACAGCAATTACACTATGATCAGCACATAAAGGGTTATTTTATTTTCACTAAAATATATATTTTTTTTAATTAGAGATGTACATAACTGTTTGGGACACTTTTTAAAAGTGACTGTCACGTGGTATCAGGGAGTGCCTGTCACTGCGACCACATGACTCCAACAGCATTGATTGGCTCCTGTGTTGCCAGGCAATTCCCTGCGTCGGATCCACATGTGTAAGTTTTATAGGGAAGAGCACAGAAGTTAGGACGTTCCATGTCGTCCTAACATGGTTAAGGTACATTGTTTTTAGAACAGCATGAAACGTCCTAACGTTAATATACAATGTTTAGTAATGCATAATAAAACAACATTGTAATTTTGCTCTGAAAATTATAGTATTTCTAATTCTCAGAACTGAAAAAGCCAACTGCAGATTTCTCAAGGCTAACTCTGCTACATACATTTCCATGATTGGCTTTAACAGATAAGAACCGGAAAACAATGCACTTTATACTACACAACATTGTCAGCAGCAGACTTAAACCCAGATCCTGGATCCTTCCAACGAGGTCAATGGTGGGCGGAGTTTTTCTATTGAATACAATCGCAGCAAACAAAATGTTAATTTGTTTTCAAATGTCTAGACTTGGCTGATATGTCATTCTGTAGCAACACAACTGAAATGTTTTGCAATTACAAGGTGTTTAATGTCCCTTTAAGGGTGAGGTTAGACTCCCAAATTGAGAAGAAAAAAAAAAAGAACAGAAGAAAAAATTAGAAGATGAAGAAAAAAGGTTTACAGAGGAAAAATACTTAAAAGAAATATTATTTTGCACTGAGCAACAGATGCTCAGTTTTGATTTTGAGCTATATATCTACGTATATGAGTTTATTGGTTGTCATAAATGTATGTTCTTGTTGTTGTAAATTCTAAGGACTGGCATGCGAACCTCTTCATATTTTATGTAATAAGTACCCAGAGAAAACAGTTTTACAACCATAGTGAACATTACCCTAAGATCTTGGCTCCAGTTTGCAACATACAAAAGAATGTCATTTCCTGTACGCAGTATTCTTTAGACTCACAGTTATGTAATGCTAGAGACAGTTCCAACGGAAGATTGCGCAGTATTTTAAAAGATTATTTCCTACTCCCAAATCTCTGGCAAACCACAGCTCCCTCCTTTTCAAACATTAATACTTAAACTCTCTTTTTTTCAGGCAGTGATTTTTTATTTATTTTTTTAGTTTTGCAAACCTGCCTGATACTCTAGCTCTTCTTTGTCATTACTGTAATAGGATGTCTTATTTTGGGCGCACAGCTTTCACTAATTCACTGCACCCCAGTGCTGCAACTCTCCTTCAGATACCTGCAGTGCAACCTAAGTTCCAATATGGTGGCATCCATAATTAAAGGGAGGTGCATGAAATGCACTTAGTGTTTAGCAACACAACAGAAATGTCTTGTAAAGGTACTCTAAAGAATAACATATCAGTCAACTCTAAGGGCTAGATTTATTAAGCTGAATTCACAGCTTTTTAAGCTATATATAGCAGGTTTGCATACAAACAAATATTTAAGTAGCAGGAACCACTTCTTTTTCCTCTCCGCCGCCTCAGACAGACAGTTGCTCATTCAAGGTGTTTGACATTCCCTGCTCTAGCGCTATTGTGTGTGCAGGAGCAAGGGGTGGCATTGCCCAATAAAACTCTTGTGCAATGTTGAATTTGGTTGTGCAATGCAACATCACAGACGGACAGGTTAACTACTTGCAAATCTGTCCACCTGCAGGGATGATACATTTTGCCTAAAATGTTCTTAAATCAAATTAACATCCCTTTTACTGCAATTATTTGTCAATATTCAAACTCCATCCACAATTTGCCTTATTTAGAGGAGCAAATCTGGACTTTAGTTTACAGACAACAAGGATAGTCACTGTCATATGGTATAAAATGTATTGTTTTGCAGTTGCTATCTGAGTAAGCCAAAAAGGGACAGATATGTAGCAGACTTAGCCTTGAGACGTCAGCAGGTGCATTTCAAGTTCCGAGAAATAGAATTTGCTTGATTTTCAGCACTACAATACATGAAAAGGGGACAAAATAAATATGTTATTTTACTAAACATAATTTTATATTACAATCTTAAAGGGACACTGAACCAAACATGTTTCTTTTGTGATTCAGATAGAGCATGCAATTTTAAGCAACTTTCTAATTTACTCATATTATCAATTTTTCTTCATTCTCTTGCTATCTTTATATAAAAAAGAAGGCATCTAAACTTTTTTCTTGGTTCAGAACTCTGGACAGCAGTTTTTGATTGGTGGATGAATTTATCCACCAATCAGCAAGGACAACCTAGGTTGTGTACCAAAAATGGGCCGGCATCTAAACTTACATTCTTGCATTTCAAATAAAGATTCCAAGAGAATGAAGAAAATTTGATAATAGGAGTAAATTATAAAGTTGCTTAAAATGTCATGCTCTATCTGAATCACGAAAGAAAAAAATTGGGTACAGTGTCCCTTTAAAGTGTTTAATGCCCCATTAATATATTCAGTTCTCTACATCTTAGATTGCAATTATCATGGCTCAGATCAAAACTCCATATGAACTGTGGCATAAGTTGAGATATATAGATAAATCATTATCTATTTGAAAATTAGGAACCAGGATAAATACTGAGCAGAAAGCCTCACATGTTTAGGAGACAGACATAGGCGTTTGTTTATCTGTAGTATAATCCAAAAAAAGTACATTCTTAGTTATTTGGATCCAATGATTTGTCAAGCCTTCCCATAACAATGTACAAGATTATAGTTAGAACAGACTTTAATGAATTTATTTACAATTTTTGGAGCCAACAAGATTACTGAAGAGTCAATCATGGCAGTTAAAAGATATCTGTAGAATAATCTAGTTAGGTGCCAGAAGTAAAATAGAAATAGAACACCACGCACTTTTATGTTCTAGTTGCTACATGGTAGGGCAAATTTGCATATGTGGTTTGAACACATTGGGCTTATAAAACTTACAAACTAAACTGCTTTATTTAATTATTTTAGTGTATCCCATTAAATCATATATGGTCACACGTGAATATATATATAGATTTATAAAGCCGATCTGTACCTTTTACACATCAGTTGCACCTTTCCATATGTCACAAAGGAGCTCTCATTTAATATTTGCTTAAAACCACCTTTTTAGATATTCAGCAAACCACGTACTGATACAAATTCGTAACCAAAAAGACATAATCCTCAGGAAATTCTATGCAATATCCTATAGAAAGTTAACAGAGATTGATAAGGATTCACTTTTACAGAAAGAGCATGAATCAATCTGAGCAAATAAAATATTGGAAGCATTTTACCGATACAACCTCCCCTCCCTCTTACCTTAATCATGACAAGGCAGCTTCTCGGAAGCAGTTAAACACAAATTCTTGCCATTTAGGAGACAAGGAAGCTTTTCACTAATGTTTGCAACGTACACGTTCTGTTCATTTCACTCACTGTGCATCAATATGAACTTCCAACCTTCAATGCTCAGGCTATCAACTCTAGGTAGACTTTCCCACCATATTGAGATTTTCTGTTTGACTTTCTAGTCACATATGCTGTTTGCATCTGATAAGAAGGGATAATATATCAGCTTGTGATTCTCTATTGAGTTCAGTTGATTCCCTTTTCAGGGCTAACATTTTGATAAATAATCAACAACAATGAACTAAGCATGTGCACCAGAGAGAACTTAAAGGACCAGTAAATACATAGCACTTAGCCTGAACTTCAGATGAGTATATTTTTTTTCTGATAGTTATGTCTATTTCCACTCCTGTATCATGTGACAGCCATCAGCCAATCACAAATGCATATACGTATATTCTGTGAATTCCTGCACATGCTCAGTAGGAGCTGGTGACTCAAAATGTGTAAATAAAAAAAGCCTGCACATTTTGTTAATGGAAGTAAATTGTAAAGTTGTTTAAAATTGCTGCTCTATCTGAATCATGAAAGTTTAATATTGACTTGTGTCCCTTTAATTTGTCTCTGCCATCAATTCATAGAACAGTGCTTGATTAGCCAAATCTCTAACTATTGAACACTCTAACTTTATTGAACAATAAATTAAAGGGGTATGGAAGCCAAAATTAAAATGACAATTGTATGTACTATATGTGTAACGTTGTTACAAGCATTCTCACAAACAATATTGTCATGTGGTTCTTTAAAGGGATATGAACCCCAAATGTTTATTTTTAATGTACTTCTATTATTTAATTTGTTTCATTCTCTTGGCATCCTTAGTTGAAAAGTATACCTAGGAAGGCTCAGGCACAGCAATGCATTACTAGGAGCAAGCTTTTGATTGGTGGCTGCACACAAATGCATTGTCATTGGTTCACCTGATGTGCTCAGCTAGTTCTCAGTAGTGCATAGCTGCTCCTTCAACAAAAGATAGCAAAAGAATGAAGCAAATTTGATAATAGGCAAAATAGAAAAGTTGTTTAAAATGACATGCTGTATCTGAATAATGAGATTGTTTGGGGGGTTTCATGACCCTTTAAGGAATAGTAAACACCTTGAGATTTCAATATACAATATTTAGTTATGTGTAGTATAACTCTAGATATTGTGGGGGGGGGGTTCAAATGCTCTTTGCTGGAAATCCGCCCTGCAGCCATTTCAAGGCTAATCCTGCTACATATCTTCACCTAATTAGCTTTAGAGGATTACAAGGGCACAATAATGCTTTGTATACTAACATAATGACTGTGGTTATCCTTTTTGACTGCTGGCTCAAGTTGGGATTGACATCTTCAAATAAGGCAAGCAGCGGATAGAGTTTCAGCATTAAAACCAAAAATGTCTTGTTTATTGTCCCTTTAATACACATACATACCCATGCACCTACTTTAGTATGGAAGTTTTTACAAGATAAACCAAAAGAAAGATGAAAATTTGAATAAGAAAGTTGAAAAAAAGTTTAATCAGATTCTTGCCGTGTGCCTTGCACAAACATTGGATAAACGGTGAATATGTCACTGTTGGAAAAAAACATAATTTATGCTTACCTGATAAATGTATTTCTCTTATAGTGTTATCCAGTCCACGGATCATCCATTACTTATGGGATATTCTCCTTCCCAACAGGAAGTTGCAAGAGTTCACCCACAGCAGAGCTGCTATATAGCTCCTCCCCTAACTGCCATATCCAGTCATTCGACCGAAAACATGCAGAGAAAGGAAAAACCATAGGGTGCAGCGGTGACTGTAGTTTAAATGAAAAAATTACCTGCCTTAAAATGACAGGGCAGGCCGTGGACTGGATACACTACAAGAGAAATAAATTTACCAGGTAAGCATAAATTATGTTTTCTCTTGTTAAGTGTATCCAGTCCACGGATCATCCATTACTTATGGGATACCAATACCAAAGCTAAAGTACACGGATGAAGGGAGGGACAAGGCAGGTACTTAAACGGAAGGTACTACTGCCTAAAAAAAAAAAACCTTTCTCCCAAAAATAGCCTCCGAAGAATAAAAGTATGAAGCGCAGACCAAGACGCCGTCTTGTAAATCTGTTCAACAGAAGCCTCATTTTAAAAAGGCCCAAGTGAAAGCCACAGCTCGAGTAGAATGAGCTGTAATCCCTTCAGGAGGCTGCTATCCAGCAGTCTCATAAGCTAAACGAATGATGCTTTTAACCAAAAAGAAAGAGAGGTTGCTGAAGTCTTTTGACCTCTCCTCTGTCCAGAGTAGACAACAAACAAAGTAAATGTTTGATGAAAATCTGAAGTAGCTTGTAAGTAAAACTTTAAAGCACGAACCACGTCCAAATTGTGTAATAGAAATTCCTTCTTTGAAGAAGGATTAGGATACAAGAATGGAACAACACTCTCTTGAGTGATATTCTTGTTAGATACCACCTTAGGTAAAAAACCCAGGTTTGATACGCAGGACTACCTTATCCGTACGGAGGACCAGATAAGGAGAATTACATTGTAAAGCAGATAACTCAGAGACTCTACGAGCCGAGGAAATATCTACCAAAAAGGAACTTTCCAATATAAAAAGTTTGGTATCTATGGAATGAAGAGGTTCAAACGGAACTCCTTGAAGAACCTTAAAGGGACACTGTACCCAAATATTTTCTTTTGTGCTTCAGATAGAGCATGCAATTTTAAGCAACTTTCTAATTTACGCCTATTTTCAAATGTTCTTTATTCTCTTGGTATCTTTATTTGAAATGCAAGAATGTAAGTTTAGATGGCGGCCCATTTTTGGTGAACAACCTAGGTTGTCCTTGCTGATTGGTGGATAAATGCATCCACCAATAAAAAACTGCTGTCCGGAGTTCTGAACCTAGAAAAAAAGCTTACATGCCTTCTTTTTCATATAAAGATAGCAAGAGAACGAAGAGAAATTGATAATAGGAGTAAATTAGAAAGTTGCTTAAAATTGCATGCTGTATCTGAATAACAAAAGAAAAAATTTGGGTACAGTTTCCCTTTAATAATCAGGTTTAAGCTCCATGGCGGAGCAACAGGTTTAAACACAGGCTTGGTTCTAATCAAAGCCTGACAAAATGCCTGAACGTCTGGAGTATCTGCCAGACGCTTGTGCAAAAGAATAGACAGAGTAGGAATCTGTCCTTTTAAGGAACTAGCTGACAACCCTTTTCTCAAAATCATCTTGGTGAAAAGATATTATCCTGGGAATCCTGACTTTACTCCATGAGTAACCCTTGGATTCATATCAATAAGATATTTATGTTATATCTATGTTAAATTTTCCTAGTGACAGGCTTTCATGCCTGTATTAAGGTATCAATGACTGACTCGGAGAAGCCATGCTTTGATAACATCAAGCATTCAGTCTCCAGGCAGTCCATCTCAGAGAAGTTTAATTTAGATGGTTGAAAGGACCCTGAGGTAGAGGCTCCTGTCTCAGAAGCAGAGACCATGATGGAAAGAATGACATGTCCACCAGATCTGCATACCAGGTCCTGCGTGGCCATGCAGGCGCTGTTAAAAACACCAACGCACTCTCCTGCTTGATCTTGTGCAAAGACCTCCGGAGGGAATTCCCACTTCCCCGGGTGAAAAATCTGATGACTTAGAAAATCCGCCTCCCAGTTCTCAACACCTGGGATATGGAGAGCTGATAGACAAGAGAGAGTCTCTGTCCAGTGAATTATTTTAAGACTTCTAACATCGCTAGGGAACTTCTGTTCCCCCTTGATGGTTGATGTAAGCCACAGTCATGATATTGTCTTTTCGACTGAATCTGATGTACCTCAGAGTTGCTAACTGAGGCCAAGACTGAAGAGCATGGAATATCGCTCCCAGTTCCAGAATATTTATTAGAAGGAGGGTCTCCTCCTGAGTCCACTATCCCTGAGTCTTCAGGAAGTTCCAGACTGTATCCCAACCTAAAAGGATGGCATCTGTTGTAACAACTGTCCCATCTGACCTGCGGAAGGTCATACCCTTGGACAGATGGACCCGAGATAGCCACCAGAGAAGAGAATCTCTGGCCTCTTGGTCCAGATTTAAGAGGGGGATAAATCTGTGTAATCCCCGTTCCATTGACTGAGCATGCATAGTTGCAGCGGTCTGAAATGTAGGCGTGCAAACAGTACTATGTCCCTTGCCGCTACCATTAAGCCGATTACATTCATGTACCGAGCCACCGAAGGGCGCGGATTAAATGAAGAACACGGCAGTAATTTAGAAACTTTGACAACCTGAACTCCGTCAGGTAAATTTTCATTTCTACAGAATCTATCAGAGTCCCTAGGAAGGATACCCTTGAGAATGGGGATAGAGAACTCTTTCCTTGTTCACTTTCCACCCCTGCGATCTCAGAAATGCCAGTACTACGTCCATATGAGACTTGGCAATTTGGATGTTTGACGCCTAAATAAGGGGCCACTTCTATGCCCCGCGGCCTAAGGACCGCCAAAGCGACACCAGAACCTCCATAAAGATTCTTGGGGCTGTAGTTAACCCAAAGGTAAGAGCAACAAACTGGTAATGCCTGTCTATAAAGGCAAACCTGAAAAACGATGGTGATCCTTATGCATCGTTATGTGAGGATAAGCATCCTTCAAATCCATTGTAGTCCTCTATTGACTCTCCTGGATCATAGTTAAGATGGTACGAATAGTTTCCATCTTAAATGATGGAATTCTGAGGAATTTGTTTAAGATCTTTAGATCCAAAATAGGTCTGAAGGTTTCCTCTCCTTGGGAACCACAAACAGATTTGAGAAAAACTCTGTCCCTGTTCCTCTCTGGATGGGTCTCGTACACAATGTAAGAATGCCTCTTTCTTTATCTGGTTCGCAGATAATTGTGAAAGGTTAAATCTCCCCTTTTTTGGAGGGGAAGCTTTGAAATCCAGAAGATATCTCTGGGATATAATTTCCAATGCCCAGGGATCCTGGGCATCTCTTGCCCACGCCTGAGCGAAGAATGAAAGTCTGCCCCCTACAGGATCCGTTACCGGATAGGGGACCGTTCCTTCATACTGTCTTAGAGGCAGCAGCAGGCTCCTTGGCCTGCTTATCTTTGTTCCAGGTCCGGTTGTCTCCAGACCGTCATGGACTGAGCAAAAGTTCCCTCTTGATTTGCCTTAGAGGAAGTTGATGCCACACCTGCCTTGAAGTTTCGAAAGGCACAAAAATTAGACTTTTTTTGGCCCTTGATTTGGACCTGTCCTGAGGAAGGGCATGACCTTTTCCTCCAGTGATATTAGCAATAATCTCCTTCAAACCAGGCCCTAATAGGGTCTGCCCCTTGAAGGCAAGTTAAGTAGCTTATTTATTAAAGTCACAACAGCTGACCATGATATAAGCCATAGCGCTCTGCGTGCCAGTATAGTAAAAACAGAATTCTTAGCCGTTAGTTTAGTCAAATGAACAAAGGCGTCAGAAACAAAGGAATTGGCTAGCTTAAGTGCTCTAAGCTTGTCAAGTATATTCATCCAATGGAGTCGCTACCTGTAAAGCCTCATCCAGAGACTAACCCTCTAATTTTTTATCCATTGGATCTAAAAAAGCGCAACTGTCCTCGACAGGGATAGTGGTACGCTTAGCTAGAGTAGAAACTCTTCTCTCCACCTTAGGAACTGTCTGCCATAAGTCCCGTGTGGTGGCATCTGTTAGAAACATTTTTCTAAAAATAGGAGGGGAAGAGAACGGCACACCTGGTCTATCTCATTCCTTATTAATAATTTCTGTAAACCTCTTTAGGCATTGGAAAAACATCAGTACACACCGGCACTGCATAGTATTTATTCAGTCTACACAATTTCTCTGGCACTGTGATTGTAACACAGTCATTCAGAGCCGCTAAAACCTCCCTGAGCAACAAGTGGAGGATCTCAAGCATAAATTTTAAATGTAGAAATATCGGAATCAGGTTAAATCATCTTCCCAATAACTAATAAGGTATACCAAAGCGCCAACTATACGAAGGCTGGGTCTGGACCTAATGCAATATTATCAAACGATTACAATAAACAATTTATTGAGTACACAAATAAGTTAAAAACATGGATCCATGTATAAACAATCAAATTTATACAACAATAGCTAAATGAATAGTTAAAACAAATAGTTATGTAACGGATATAGCATTTAAAATTGTGCAAACATTGCTCTTAAAAATATTCATAAAAAATTCCAAATTTAGTATAAGGCTCACAACAGAAATTCAACTTTGTGTTTACCATATACACATACACAAATTTGTACAGCAATAATAGCTAAATGAATAGTTAAAACAAATAGTTAAATAGCAGATATGGCATTTAAAATTGTGCAAACAATGCTCTTAAAAAATATTCCTAAAAAATTCCAAATTAAGTATAAGGCTCACAATAGAAATTCAACTTTGTGTTTACCACATACACATAATAGGTGAAATATATTAGTCAGTTATATAATATTATCTAACCAATAATGTTCTCGATTCTATGCAATACTAAATATTGCCAATAGTGACTAATGTGTAAGGCTCTGAGTAAGACCTTTAACTGTGTGTTTACCACATACGCATTGTCAAGTAAAAAATATTGTGACAGCAATAAGCCAATGTAAAGAATGTGTATCAAAAAAGTTGTGTGCAAAAATTAGTGTACAAAAGATATTAATGGTCAAAAAATAGGTTGATCTTCAAAAAACGTGAATTAAGAACAAAGATTGTGAAAAATGAAAAACCAAAAATTTACAAAAACATTGTGGTGTGTTCAAATAGTGACTTATATAAATGTAAATAATAGTCCAAAAAATAATCCAACAGTGAAAACGTAATAGAAAAAATAATCCAACAATAAATTATAATAAGTAGTGTGTCTCTTTAAGAAAAAACAATAATCCTTAAAGTGTTGTGAATCCTAACAGCAATAGTTATGGTGATTTTCCAAGTGTTTTATACTGAATAGCAGTGTCAGTACTTGCTAGCCGTTTTCCAACCCAAAATTCTATCTTCTTGGCAAATATTTTGTTATATATAAAAAAAAAAATAGGTTGATCTTCAAAAAACGTGAATTAAGAACAAAGATTGTGAAAAATGAAAAACCAAAACTTTACAAAAACATTGTGGTGTGTTCCAATAGTAACTTATATAAATGTAAATAATAGTCCAAAAAATAGTCCAACAGTGAAAACTTAATAGAAAAAATAATCCAACAATAAATTATAATAAGTAGTGTGTCTCTTTAAGAAAAAACAATAATCCTTAAAGTGTTGTGAATCCTAACAGCAATAGTTATGGTGATTTTCCAAATGTTTTATACTGAATAGCAGTGTCAGTACTTGCTAGCCGTTTTCCAACCCAAAATTCTATCTTCTTGGCAAATATTTTGTTATAATCCCTGGATGATCCTTCTGTAAAAGAAAGATATGAGTCTTGATAAAGGTCTCTTTGTGACCGAAATGCGTCGTGGTAAGCACAATTTCATTTTCTATTGATCTAAAAACAATCTACACCATCATATCTTTCTTTTACAGAAGGATCATCCAGGGATTATAACAAAATATTTGCCAAGAAGATAGAATTTTGGGTTGGAAAACGGCTAGCAAGTACTGACACTGCTATTCAGTATAAAACACTTGGAAAATCACCATAACTATTGCTGTTAGGATTCACAACACTTTAAGGATTATTGTTTTTTCTTAAAGAGACACACTACTTATTATAATTTATTGTTGGATTATTTTTTCTATTAAGTTTTCACTGTTGGACTATTTTTTGGACTATTATTTACATTTATATAAGTTACTATTGGAACACACCACAATGTTTTTGTAAATTTTTGGCTTTTCATTTTTCACAATCTTTGTTCTTAATTCACGTTTTTTGAAGATCAACCTATTTTTTTTTTTATATATATAACAAAATATTTGCCAAGAAGATAGAATTTTGGGTTGGAAAACGGCTAGCAAGTACTGACACTGCTATTCAGTACCCTATAAACGATTTTGGAAGCCTTTTTAGCCCTTTAGAGATGTCCTGTAGTATTCATGGGACTGCTGAGGGAAGCTGGATGATTCATTTTGTAATTTTAACTGCGCAAAAAAAAAACGCTAAAATAGGCCCCTCCCACTCATATTACAACAGTGGAAAGCTTCAGGAAACTGTTTCTAAGCAAAATTTAAGCCAGCCATGTGGAAAAAACTAGGCCCCAATCAAGTTTTATCACCAAAGCATATATAAAAACGATTAAACATGCCAGCAAACGTTTTATATTGCAAATTTATAAGAGTATATAACTCTGATAGTAAGCCTGATACTAGTCGCTATTAAATCACTGTCTTAGGCTTAACTTACATTAATCCGGTATCAGCAGCATTTTCTAGCAATTCCATCCCTAGAAAAACTTATAACTGCACATACCTTATAGCAGGATAACCTGCACGCCATTCCCCCTCTGAAGTTATCTCACTCTTCAGACATATGTGAGAACAGCAGTGGATCTTAGTTACTTCTGCTAAGATCATAGAAACATGCAGTCAGATTCTTCTTCTAAATGCTGCCTGAGATAAAATAGTACAACTCCGGTACCATTTAAAAACAATAAACTTTTGATTGAAGAAAAAACTAACTATCTTACACCACTTTCCTCTTACTACCTCCAGCTATGTTGAGAGCTTGAAAGAGAATGACTGGATATGTCAGTTAGGGGAGGAGCTATATAGCAGCTCTGCTGTGGGTGAACTCTTGCAACTTCCTGTTGGGAAGGAGAATATCCCATAAGTAATGGATGATCCGTGGACTGGATACACTTAACAAGAGAAAAGCTTTGTTGAAAGTGGGACGGCAGTGGTGGGAGCTAGTAGGATAAATTACAGAGCGATGTTAACCCCCCTCAGGAACGGAGGTACAAAGAAGAAAAGGAAGCCGTTATACAATTTAGGCATCCCGCTGGATTCCATATTTATATGAATATATACATATATATTTATGTGTTTATTTGTGTATTTACACACACATATATATATATATATATATATATATATAGATCCAATCATAAATAAGCACTCGCTGGACTTTGGCCAACTGTGTGAAAAAATATATATTTATTGTGACGTTTTGGGACAACAAACAGTCCCTTCCTCTGACCAGAAGGGACTGTTTGTTGTCCCGAAACGTCACAATAAATATATATTTTTTCACACAGTTGGCCAAAGTCCAGCGAGTGCTTATTTATGATTGGATCTATTGATATTTTTTATAGCACCCTGGCAGCTGAAGAGTGATGGTGAGAGTGCATGCACCTACAAACTGAATATCTATATCTATATATATATCTATATATATATCTATATATATATATATATATATATATATATATATATATATATATATCACCGTTCCCCATGGACCGCAATGTAAAGGTACTTTTTCTAACAAAGTGATGCGCAAGTGTACCCCTGCACATATACTGATCTACTCCCAAAATACAGAAAAGAACTAGATACAAAAATACACAAATAGGGTGTATATGTGCGCTAGACAGCTAAGGGGTTATTGTGCGCTTTCATTCATCAAAGTTTTCCTTCACTTTAAGCTTTAATTCTGAAAACTAAAACCTGATGAAAAGTCCCCAGACCTCGATACTTGTGTAACCTAATTCTTACTACCAATATCTAAGTAATATTG
This sequence comes from Bombina bombina, assembly GCF_027579735.1. Lineage (NCBI taxonomy): Eukaryota > Metazoa > Chordata > Amphibia > Anura > Bombinatoridae > Bombina > Bombina bombina. The sequence continues at coordinate 221,860,835 of NC_069505.1, read as the reverse complement.
TTCTTGAAACAAATAGAGCGTAACAGAAGTATAGAAAAACAACACATACTAGAGAGCAAAAACTTGTTCCTTTCCACCAATAAGAGTCTGCACAAACCTGATACAGAGCTGCCATGCTCGGCAGATTTAGCTTCTGATTGGCTGCATAAAAGTAGAGCTGTGTACAAATGAAAAGCAGCACGACTAAGGGAGGATCTAAGATATTTAAGCCCTCGCTAGTGTGATCCTATTGAAAATAATATGTTTGGCACAATTGTTTTTGATTGGCTGTAACAACCACATTTAAAAGCAACACTAGTTGGTGCCTACGAAAGACTAAAGTAATAGGGTATTTAATTTAAAATATACATAAATAAAATACTTTTAATGATTCCCTGTACTGCTGTTATTCTAAGGAATTGTAACTGCATTAAAGTGATAGTAAATCCTAGTGTTTGTACTTCCTACTTGTATAAAGAAGCTACCTTAAATCATTTATATGTAATACTGTATTGCGATTGGGAAACTGTCACATGACAATAAAAAAGTATCGGTAATTGGTATCGGCGAGTACTTGAAAAAAAGTAACGGTACTTGTACTTGGTCTTGAAAAAATGGTATCGGTGCAACCCTAATAAAATACTTGATGCTTAACGTTCCTTTATTTGTCTGAATTGTTCGCTGCACTGAGCCCCTCAAGCCGCCGGCAGCAGAACACTATTTTTCAGTGAGGTGACGTTTCCACCTTTTACCCAATAGCCGTGCAGGCCCGCTGTCATTGACTAAGATCACCTCACTGCAAAATAGTGTTTGCGTTACATTTAGACATCAATCAGAAAGCGCTACCCAGGTGCTGAACCAAAAATAGACTGTCTCCTAAGCTTATATTTCTGCTTTTTCAAATAAAGATACCAAGACAACGAAGAAAAATTTATAATAGGAGTAAATTAGAAAGTTGCTTAAAATTGCTGCTCTATCTGAATCATGAAACTGTACTACCGCTTGTATCATATATATTAACTATTTACTTGTAACATGAGTAGTGTGTACTGTACTACCACTTGAATTATATATATATTAACCATTTACTTGTAATATTAGTAGTGTGCACGGTACTACCACGTGTATCATATATATTTAACATTTACTTGTAACATGAGTAGTGTGCACTGTACTACCACTTGAATCATATATATATTAACCATTTACTTGTAATATTAGTAGTGTGCACGGTACTACCACTTGTACCATATATATAGAAACATAGAATTTGACGGTAGATAAGAACCAAAAAGGCCCATCAAGTCTACCCATATTACATGTTACTTTTTCCTTAGGATAGCCTTATGCATGTCTCAGGCATTTTTAAATTTCTTTACAGTCTTTGTGTTTACCACCTCAAATGGAAGTTCATTCCATGAATCCACCACCCTTTCTGTAAAAAATGCTTCCTTAAATTTCTCCTGACTCTGCTACCCTCTAACTTTAGATTGTGACCCCTTGTTTTGGCATTTATTTTTTTGTGAAAAATGCTTTCAGCTTCTATTTTATTAAGTCCCTTCATATATTTGAAGGTTTCTATCATGTCACCTCTTTCCCTTCTATCCTCTAAACTATACATATTTAGATCATAGAGTCTTTCTTTGTACGTTTTATATTTTAGACCATTGTACCATTTTAGTAGCCCTCCTTTGGACAGCTTCTAGTTTATTTATATCTTTCTGAAGATATGGTCTCCAGAACTGTACACAGTATTCCAGATTTGGTCTAACTAATATATTAACCATTTACTTGTAATATTAGTAGTGTGCACGGTACTACCACTTGTATCATATATATTAATCATTTACTTGTAACATGAGTAGTGTGCACTGTACTACCACTTGTATCATATATATTAACTATTTACTTGTAACATGAGTAGTGTGCACTGTACTACTGCTTGTTACATCTATATTAGTCATTTACTTGTAATATGAGTAGTGTGTACAGTACTACCACTTGTATCATATATATATTAACCATTTACTTGTAACATGAGTAGTGTGCACTGTACTACCACTTGTATAATATATATTAACTATTTACTTGTAACATGAGTAGTGTGCACTGTACTACCGCTTGTTACATCTATATTAGTCATTTACTTGTAATATGAGTAGTGTGTACAGTACTACCACTTGTATCATATATATATTAACCATTTACTTGTAACATGAGTAGTGTGCACTGTACTACCACTTGTATAATATATATTAGTCATTTACTTGTAATATAAGTAGTGTGCACTGTACTACCGCTTGTATCATATATATATAAACCATTTACTTGTAATATGAGTAGAGTGCATGGTACTACCACTTGTATCATATACAGTATCTCACAAAAGTGAGTACACCCCTCACATTTTTGTAAATATTTTATTATATCTTTTCATGTGACAACACTGAAGAATGACGCGTTGCTACAATGTAAAGTAGTGAGCGTACAGCCTGTATAACAGTGTAAATTTGCTGTCCCCTCAAAATAACTCACACAGCCATGAATGTCTAAACCGTTGGCAACAAAAGCGAGTACACCCCTAAATGGAAGTGTCCAAATTGGGCCAATTAGCCATTTCCCTCCCCAGTGTCATGTGACTCGCTAGTGTTCCAAGGTCTCAGATGTGAATGGGGAGCAGGTGTGTTAAATTTGGTGTTATCGCTCTCACACTCTCTCATATTGGTCACTGGGAGTTAATCATGGCACCTCATGGCAAAGAACTCTCTGAGGATCTGAAAAAAATAATTGTTGCTCTACATAAAGATGGCCTAGGCTATAAGAAGATTGCCAAGACCCTGAAACTGAGCAGCAGCACGGTGGGCAAGACCATACAGCGGTTCACAGTACAGGTTCCGCTCAGAACAGGCCTCACCATGGTCGAGCAAAGAAGTTGAGTGCATGTGCTCAGCGTCACATACAGAGGTTATCTTTGGGAAATAGACTTATGAGTTCTGCCAGTATTGCTGCAGAGGTTGAAGGGGTGGGGGGTCAGCCTGTCAGTGCTCAGACCATATGCCGCACAATGCATCAAATTGGTCTGCATGGCTGTCATCCCAGAAGGAAGCCTCTTCTAAAGATGATGCACAAGAAAACCCGCAAACAGTTTGCTGAAGACTAGCAGACTAAAAACATGGATTACTGGAACCATGTCCTGTGGTCCGATGAGACAAAGATAAACTCATTTGGATCAGATGGTGTCAAGAGTGTTTGGCGGCGACCATATGAGGAGTACAAAGACAAGTGTGTCTTGCCTATAGTCAAGCATGGTGGTGGGAGTGGCATGGTCTGGGTCTGCATGAGTGCTGCCTGATATGGGGAGTTACAGTTCATTGAGGGAACCATGAATGCCAACATGTACTGTGACATACTGAAGCAGAGCATGAGCCCCTCCCTTTGGAGACTGGGCCGCAGGGCAGTATTCCAACATGATAACGACCCCAAACACACCTCCAAGACAACCACTGCCTTGCTAAAGAAGCTGAGGGTAAAGGTGAGGGACTGGCCAAGCATGTCTCCAGACCTAAACCCTATTGAGCACCTGTGGGGTATCCTCAAACGGGAGGTGGGGGAGTGCAAGGTCTCTTAACATCTACCAGCTCTGTGATGTTGTCATGGAGAAGTGGAAGAGGACTCCAGTGGCAACCTGTGAAGCTTTGGTGAACTCCATGCCCAAGAGGGTTAAGGCAGTGCTGGAAAATAATGGTGGTCACACAAAATATTGACACTTTGGGCCCAATTCGGACATTTCCACTTAGGGATGTACTCACTTTTGTTGCCAATGGTTTAGACATTAATGGCTGTGTGTTGAGTTATTTTGAGGGGACATCAAATTTACACTGTTATACAGGCTGTACAATCACTACTTTATATTGTAGCAAAGTGTCATTTCTTCAGTGGTGTCAGATGAAAAGATATAATAAAATATTTACAAAAATGTGAGGGACTCACTTTTGTGAGATACTGTATATGAACTATTTACTTGTAATATAAGTAGTGTGCACTGTACTACCGCTTGTATCATATATATTAACCATTTACTTGTAATATGAGTAGCGTGCATTGTACTATACATTTTATATATATATATATATATATATATATATATATATATATATATATATATATATATATATATGAATAAATACTTTAAATTTGTATTATTTTTCAAAGAAAAAGCTTTTGTAAAATTTACCCTCAGTGTTACTGCACTTTATCATTACAATATTGCTTGTATATAACCCTTGCAAGGGTGTTAAATGTGTGAGGCAATGACAAGAGATGTGTATCACAAACTAGCCCCTAGTAGTGCAGTGTTGGGCCTCAGCTTACCTAGGTATGCTTTTCAACAAACTACACATATACAACATAGTAAACCTCATAATAGAAACAAGTTGGATGTATCTGAACCATGAAAGTTTCATTTTGAATTTAAAGGGATAGGAAAGTGAAAAATAAACTTGTGTGATTCATATAGAGTGTGTAATTCACTTCTATTTTCAAATGTGCTTTGTTTTCTTGTTATCCCTTGTTGAAAAGGAATACGCACATATCCTATATTAGTGGGAGCAAGCTGCTGATTGGTGCCTGCACACATTTGTCTCTTGTGATTGGCTAACTAGATGTGTTCAGCTAGCTGCCAGTAGTGCAATGCTGTTCCTTCAGTAAAGGATAACAAGAGAATGAACCAACTATGAAAATAGAAGTAAATTGAAAAGTTGTTTAAAATTGTGTGTTCTATCCGAATTATGAAATAAAATGTTGGGGTTTCCTGTCCCTTCCATGACTCTTTTATTGCAGGTTTTTTGTGCATGAAAATGTTGCCTTCATATTACAATAACAATGGAAATGCTAGGGTGTAAGTTGCAGAAAGTTAATGAAATTGGTGTGTGCATTAGCTGTTGAATGTGCAGGCGGATGCTCGTGGCCTTCGGCTGGTTTTCAGAGTCGTATTTCTTCTTGTGAAAGTGCAAGACACACTAAGTATTGGATCTAAGTGTGCTGTACTTTCACAAGAATAAATCCGGAGTCAAAAAGAGCCGAAGCCTGCAAGATGCTGAATGTTCAAGTCTAATGAAACCACTTGACAACTACACACTTTTTCTGCCCCCCCCCCCATATGTAAAGACAATAACATCAAACATAAGCAGCGAGAATTAGACAATTACATTTGCTGTTATTAATATTTAAAAATACATGCATTGTAAATCTCTATCCAGCTATGAAAACAAAGCAATTTTATTTACTGAGTAATAGTTTACTTTAAATAATGTTAAAATATAACAAATAGTACAGTATATCCAGGTATTACATTCGCAGAGTAAATGCTGTTTACATTTTAAAATAAGCACACACGTTTACAATTGTAAGGCTTCACATTTTATGCCTCTATAAAACAAATAAAAAAGGAAACTTATTTGTAAATTGCAAATGACAAAAAATACATCACGGGGAATCTATTCTGAAGCAAGGTTTGTTTTTTTAATCATTATATATTATTCTATATCACTTTATACGATCATTCCCTGGTTCCGCTGTATTCTGGGTGGCTCCTAAATTTCAAACAAATTTGTCAATCCCTATTTTGTAAAGAACAGATATCTCAGGACACTGAAGTTTGGCGTTCAGCACAAGTGACTAATAGAACTTCATACTTTTGCCCTTTCCAGGGGTCTGCCCTCAGTAGATAAACATACAAAGCTCTTTGTACAGCACACACTTACGTCAGCAGTCACTAAGCAACAACATTTGGTGCAAAAAAAAAAAATACTGAGGACTGGTACCTTAAGAGAGAGAATGAAACAGTGACAGTCTGCTGGCCTGGCCGTCAGCCTGGGCGCAAGGAGGTCATTAAAAATACAAACAAGCGAATCTCTCTTCGCTCCCAAAATGCTTCATTCGTCCACATAAAGAAAGTTGAAATTCTACACAATAGGTGTATAGACATTAGTATAGCACTGTATACACAATCATATAAAATAGTTTTGTTTTTTACTAGCATCATACAACTGCTTCCAGTATAGTTGAAGAAGAAAAAAAAAAAGTAACACTTATTTCTAGAAAATGAGGGGATAAAAATTTCTGGCAAACTCCTGTTAAAAAAAAAAAAAGAAGGTGAGAGATTTAACACAAGTTCACATTTCCTTAAAGGGACTATTTCAAAGTTGTTATGGTTTAAAAAGATAGATAACATCTTTAATACCCATTCCCCAGCTTTGCACAACCAACATTGTTATATTAATATACTTTATAACATTTAAACCTCTAAATGTCTGCCTGTTTCTAAGCCATTAAAGACAGCCTTGTGTCATGCATTTTATTAGCAAGAGCTGTCAAATTATTTCAATAGCAAGATTTTACTTTATGAACCCAAAAATTAGGGATTCACTCTACTCTTAATTGTGGCAAAATGCCTACTTATAGTTTTAGTTGCTAGCGTGCGAAAATGGAAATAAATGTCCCACATCTCTACAATAAAAAAAAATACAAAATCTGTTGGCTAAATATAGCCACCAATCAGGAAGCACTACCCAGCTGCCGAATCAAAAATGGGCTGGCTCCTAAGTTTACATTACTGCTTTTTCAAATAAAGATACAAGAGAAATTCGAAAAATTGATAATAGGAGTAAATTAGAAAGTTGCTTAAAAGTACTGCTCTATCTGAATCATCAAAGATAAAATTTGAGTTCAGTATCCCTTTAAATACAATTACTCTTATCTGCTACTTGCCTTTTAACGTAAAGCTTGACAATTTTATTTTTTTGGTCACATCTAAAGTGAGTATTTTACATACATCACAGCGGTTTGTTTTTCCAATATAGATGTTTCTGTACTGTCACTATCTACCAATTGTGAAGTTGCCACCAACCAGTGACCATTCAGGCCCTAAAGCCATGTGCACTTCCTGTTAGCTTAAAAATACACACACACACACACACACACATATACACTCACCGATCACTTTATTAGGTACACCTGTTCAATTGCTTGGTAACACGCATTGCTAATTAGCCAATCACATGGCAGCAACTCAATGCATTTAGGCATCTAGACGTGGTGAAAATGTTCAAACCAAGCAACAGAATGGGGAAGAAAGGGGATTTAAGTAACTTTGAACGTGGCATTGTTGTTGGTGCCAGATGGGCTGGTCAGAGTATTTAAAAACTGCTGATCTACTGGGATTTTCACGCACAACCATCTCTAGGGTTTACAGAGAATGGTCCGAAAAAGAGAAAATATCCAGTGAGCGGCAGTTGTGTGGACGAAAATGCCTGGTTGATGTCAGAGGAAAATGGACAGACTGGTTCGAGATGATAGAAAGGCAACAGTAACTCAAATAACTACTCGTTACAACCAAGGTATGCAGAATACCATCTCTGAATGCACAACACCTTGAAGCAGATGGGTTACAGCAGCAGAAGACCACACCGGGCGCCACGTCTGTCAACTGAGAACAGGAAACTGAGGCTACCATTTGCACAGGCTCACTAAAATTGGACAATAGAAGATTGAAAAAACGTTGCCTGGTCTGATGAGTTTCGATTTCAACTGCAACATTCAGATGGAAGGGTCAGAATTTGGTGTAAACAACATAAAAGCATGGATCCATCCTGCCTTGTATCAATGGTTCAGTCCGGTGGTGGTGTAATGGTGTGGGGGATATTTTCTTGGCACACTTTGGGCCCTTTAGTACCAAATCAGCATTGTTTAAATGCCATGCCCTACCTGAGTATTGTTGCTGACCATGTCCATCCCTTTATAACTACAGTGTACCCATCTTCTGATGGCTACTTCAAGCAGGATAATGCACCATGTCACAAAGCTCAAATCATCTCAAATTGGTTTCTTGAACATGACAATGAGTTCACTGTACTCCAATGGCCTCCACAGTCACCAGAACTCAATCTAATAGAGCCCCTTAGGGATGTGGAGGAACCATAGATTTGCATCATGGATGTGCAGCCAAGAAATCTGCAGCATCTGCGTGATGCTATCATGTCAATAAGGACCAAAATGTCTGAAGAATGTTTCCAACACCTTGTTGAATCTATGCCACAAAGAATTAAGGCAGTTCTGAAGGCAAAAGGGGGTCAAACCCGATACTAGCAACGTGTACCTAATAAAGTGGCCAGTGAGTGTATATATACATACATATATACACACACACACAAATATAAATATATATATATATATATATATATATATATATATATATATATATATATATATATACATATACATACACACACACACATACATACAGTGGATATAAAAAGTCTACACACCCCTGTTAAAATGTCAGGTTTCTGTGATGTAAAAAAATTAGACAAAGATAAATCATTTCAGAACTTTTTCCACCTTTAATGTGACCTATAAACTACACAACTCAATTGAAAAACAAACTGAAATCTTTAAGGTGGAGGGAACTAAACAAAGAAAACTAAAATAATGTGGTTGTTATAACTGGGGATGTAGCTGTGTTCAGAATTAAGCAGGATGTAGCTGTGTTCAGAATTAAGCAATCACATTCAAAACCATGTTAAATAAGAGTCATCACACACCTGCCATCATTTAAAGTGCCTCTGATAAACCCTGAATAAAGTTCAGCTGTTCTAGTAGGTCTTTCCTGACATTTTATAAGTCGCGTACTAAACAAAAGCCATGGTCCGCAGAGAGCTTCCAAAGCATCAGAGGGATCTCATTGTTAAAAGGTATCAGTCAGGAGAAGGGTACAAAAGAATTTCCAAGGCATTAGATATACCATGGAACACAGTGAAGACAGTCATCATCAAGTGGAGAACATATGGCACAACAGTGACATTACCAAGAACTGGATGTCCCTCCAAAATTAATTGAAAAGACGGGAAGGAAACTGGTTTGGAAGGCTACCAAGAGGCCTACAGCAACATTAAAGGAGCTGCAGGAATATCTGGCAAGTACTGGCTGTGTAGTACATGTGACAACAATCTCCCGTATTCTTCATATGTTTGGGCTTTGGGGTAGACCGCAAGATGGAAGCCTTTTCTTATGAAGAAAAACATCCAAGCCCAGATAAATTGAGCAAAAACACATCTGAAGTCTCCCAAAAGCATGTGAGA